>NC_068982.1:75210404-75225255 GCF_001194135.2 Octopus bimaculoides | reverse complement strand
ACATGGCAATATAAGATGTGTGAAAATGTTTCATCCAAAAAATATTAGTCTGTAAAAAAGTAATTCATCTGAGAATTTGATAAATATTTTTTAAAAATATTTCATTTGAAATTGTGTAAAAGTAAATGTTTTCTTGAACAAACTAAGGCTGTATTAAAATTAATGATTTGCCTAAAAAGATAAGGGAGTGTAAGGATGATTCTGGAAAATTGCAAATAAGTATTTTATTTGAAAATCATTATCACTTAATGTCTGTTTTCCATGCTGGCATGGGTTGGATGGTTCAACAGAGGCTAGTGAGGCAGAGAACTGCACTAAGCTCCAATGCTACCTTTGGCATGGTTTCTATGGTTGTATAATACTCTTCCTAATGCCAACCACTTTACAGAATGTCCTGGGTGCATTTTACATGGCACCAGCATTAGTGAAGTAAGTAACTTGCAAGACAAGACCACCTCAACTGAGTGGGGTGGTAGTATTGAGAGAGGTGGATGTATGTCAGGTGAGGAGAAGTTGAAGTATGATAGAGGGACAGGAACAGGTGCCTTGCTGTAGGGGAAATGCATGTTTACTCCAGTTGGAGAACAAAGATAGTGGTGGTGGTAGTGGAGATGTGTTAGAGCATGCCTTCTTCAAATTAGAGGAAGGTAAATATAAGAGAAGTGGTATGGGTGGGGAAGTAAATTCACGGAAGAGTGAGAGGAAGTGACAGATGGGAATAGAGGGACTGGCTGTATATTCATTTCACTTACCAACTTGTGTTATTGGAAGTTTCTATAAATTCATTATTATTTTATATAGATGTACAAGTACCTTTTATTATCATCCAATGTTATATCATGAAGTAAGTCACTTCTATTTTGTATTGCATTGACATAGAAAGCCACAACACTTTTTCAATATGTAATAATGTAACGTATTGTCAGTAGTAGGATTTAAGCCAACTGGTTCCTAGTTCATTTAGTGCTTTTACTTCTAAACTACAAAGCAAAATATGTTGAATTAATTATCTACTTAATTATTTATCATCTTAGTCCGGCTTATTACTTATTGAAACTAATAGTTCAGTATATTTTATTGAATCTGTTATTTAGATGTGTTAAAAGAGGGGTATTTGTTGGGGTGTTTTTTTCCTTTTAATAACCTCCCAATACAGTTGGGTGTCCTTGCTATTAATGCTTACTCAGTTATGGTGTAGCAAATACAATCCAAGCAAGTATGGCTTGGTACCATGCATTCACTAATTATTTTAGTTGCAAACAGACATAGACATCCTTTTGGGTCCCTCACCCTTGGCACACTGGAACATTCAGAGTGTGGTTGCTGGAGAGAAAGCAAGGGTATATTAGCATTCTGCTACTACAGGCAATGTGAAATGAAGTGCTTTGCCAAAAACACAACTTGCTGCCTAGCGCAAGAATTGAACCTATGGTCTTACGATAATGAGCCACACACCCTAGCTATTAGGCTGAACTGAAGTAGTAAGTGGGACATTTGTTAGTCAAGCCAATTAGAGTAGTTATGTGACCAGAATTTTATGAAAAGCACCGGGAGGCAATGCAGATACTGTAATATTTGACCTTTAGGGTCAGTGTCAGTAAACTATGGAAGTTTCATGTCATGACCATTGTTGCCTCTAAATCATTGAAAAATTTTCTATTATCTGCTTGACTTGATTTATTACCACACAACTGCTATAACAGGTTTTTCTAAATATAATATTGAGATAAGAGGTTCAACTGGCTTCTAACATCAGAAACAGGTTAACAAACAATCTAAATAGACCATTGACTTTTTGTGCATCAAAACTGTTTTACTATCTCTTTTGACTTTATCTTGTAGGTGGTGAAATTAACTCAAGACTTGGAACAGGAAAAATCAAAAGTCCGTTCATTGAAGTCGGAATTGGATAAATTAAAAGTGAGTTTTCTTGAACTAGAATGATGGGAAGGCGGAGTTAAGCTATGAAACAGGTTTAAGTTGAAAAGTGGTTTCTCTACTTTTTTTTTTTTATGGCTGAGTCAGACGGAGGTCAGCATCCACAACCCTTTTCTGAGTCCAAACTGGAGACCCTAGCTTAACCCTTTCGATACCAACCCAGCCGTGGCCGGCCGAAAGATCTTTTGGTTCATAAGACCGAGAGTACCCATTGTTATTTAAATGTGAATTTGAACACAAATCTCGTTAGTACATTCATGAAAACACGTGATTTCACTTAGTAAATAGTTGAGTTATAGTATCTGACATTGTTTAACATATCTGAACTTAGTTATTTTGGGAGATTTTTTTCCACATTTTTTCAGAGTTGATTTTTTTTTCAACTTTGAAAATGGAGAGGAATTTCATGCTATCAAGCAGTGATTCCAAATTTGAAGGTTTTTCAATGGAAGATATGAAGATATTGAGAAAAAGAATGAATGAGGTACAAAAGCACATGGTGTACAAGAATGAATCGGATATTTCTGTATCTGAAACTGAAAGCAGCGATTCTGAAGAAACTGAAAGTGGCGATTGTGACAGCGAAGACAATTTTACATCGGAATGGAGTAAAAAGTTTTTAAATGTTTTTATTAACAATTTTTCTGGGGAGATGCGATCTACCCATAGTCTTTCTCAGGAAGCAAAACCGTTAGACTTTTTTTTTCTTATTTTTTCCAGTATGCTTGTTTGAAGCGATCACTGCAAAAACAAACCGTTACACAGAATGTAAACAAACAGTATATGCTAGGAAATCCCATGAAATGGGGGATCAAAGTTTGTGGGTACTGCTGCGGATTTAGTTTTTATTCAAGGAAAAGAGACAATAATGTTAGTCAGCATTGCCTAGGGTACGATGTGGTCTGGAATTTATCAATTCCATACCATGGCAGGGATATATATTATTTTTTGACTGATTTTTTAGTTTGGTCAAACTTGCAGTGAATTTAGAAGCTGTGACAACATATACGTGTGCTACAGTAATTGCTAGTAGAAAAGGGCTGCTGTTGGATATAAAAAAAGCAAAATTAAAAGAAAGTGGTGAAATTATCCAACAGCAGAAAGGAAATCTACTAGCGACCACATACAGAGATAAGAGGCAGATAAATTTTCCATCTACCAGTGCACAACCATGTGTTGATGAAAATGGCACCCTGTTTGTGAACCTTGATTATAACAGGTACATGGGTGGTGTGGATCGGCTGGACCAGATAATGAATTATTATCCAGTTGGTAGACCGGGTAATAAATGGTGGCGATACCTGGTTTGGTACATAGTAAATATGAGCATCGGAAATGCATTTATATACCAAATCAGGAGGGGCTCGCAAGTGATGTGACCATCTGCAGTTCCGAGCAGATGTAGCAATGCAGTTGAGGGCAGGTTATTCCTCCAAAAAAATAACTACAGGAAGGAAAAGCAAAGCCTGCCAGAGAGATATCCCTCTGAGTTCAGTTAATCGCCATAAATTAGAAAAAATCGGAGGTCGCAAAAGCAGTGCCGTGAATGTCTATCAACAAAGAAAACTCCCAGTGGAAGGCCAGTTGAAACGCCTTTCCAATGTGCATTCTGCATGGTTGCAGTGTGTAGAGTGGGATGTTATACAACTTTCCATGATAGAAATATTGTGTGAATATTGTATATATGTATGATTAGATTGTATGATTATATGTATGATTAGATTTTTATTTACTTGTAATTTTAATTTATCTGTAATTGTAATTTACCTATAAGGTGAGTGATGAGTTTTGATTTAATTTCTAATGTAAATCTTTATTATATATGTTCCTGTGTATTTATGTATGTGTGTGAGTATATTTCATTTAGTTGATGTATTTAATTTTCTAGTTTTCTTCAAAAACAAATTCCAGTATTTCAGTTTATTTCACCTTTATGGTACACTTGTTCTTCTGTGCATTAAATTCTACTGATAATCTAGTGATGTGCACAATTCTTCTATATCAAAATTTTGTTGCATACCCATTTGAATATTAGCTGATGATTCATTTTCTATGGTGATATTTAAACAAGATTTAAATATTTTTACATTTTGTTCAGTTTACCTGGATTTACCTGTAATTAGAGTCACTTTGAGACAAAAGTTATGCAATAGAATTGATTAAGAACCCTTTCTTTAATTATGTTCCAAATATCACATTAATATGTTGATAAGTAAAAATTACAGTTGTTTAAACTAGTCTAAATTTATGATTATTATAGAATTTAATTGAAACTCATGAGGGGTGTATTTTGGTCAGAAATATAGTAACGAAAGGGTTAAATACGTGGAACAGAGTGAACTTTGCTAATGGCACCCAAAGCTCAGGTCATGTTATTAAGTTGAGTGACAGAATAAGACAACCAAACAAAAGCTGAAAGAATTCCTCTGACAAGCTTTCACATTGTTACTCTTGACCAGTTTTCATGTTTAAGACTGGTCAACTCCAGGCTATATCAGAAGACATTTGCCATTGGTGCCATGCTAATCAAACAATGAAAGAATAGAAATTTAAAAGATAAAAAAATGCATATATACATTTCTTTCATCTAAAAATATATAGTGTTTTTTATAAAATACTCGGTGCATTTCCTTGTGACACCAATACTAGAGAAGTTGAATAGCTCTCTGATGCTGGTGACATGTAAAAAGCTCCATTCAAGTGTGGTTGATGCCAGTACCACCTGACTGGCTCCGTGTCAGTGGCACGTAAAAAGCACCCACTATACACTTGGAGTGGTTGGCGTTAGGAAGGACATCCAGCTGAAGAAACCTTGCCAATCCCCAGTCAAACCGTCCAACCCATGCCAGCATGGAAAGCAGACGTTAAACAGTGATGATGGTGAAGATAAGTAAATGGCCCTCACAACCTTATACGTTCACTGCTCATTTGCCAGCCACTTTATAATATGTACTGGATGCATTATCTCATGACACCAACACTAGAAAAGTAGCCTCATTCATCAATGACTCTTGAAGGAATGTGATGGAGATGGGTTTTCCATCATAGCACCAACGAGGGAAGCAAGTATACCTTGTGTGCAGTAAATGAGGGCTCAGTAACTTAAGGAATGTAGACTGAGGAAGTAGTATAGCAGAGAGAGTTTTGACAGTAGAAAGCCAGAAACAGGGAGAGTAAAAAAAAGACTTATTGATTTTGTGTTTTCTGCATTCCCTTTATTTAGTATTACTGTATTTGATGGCATAAAAGACATAGGCATATTAGACACACCCCAGTTTCATCTGCACACATTCAAGAAAAATACATTTAATGCATTAAAACCTGTAATATAGGACCCAGGGTGATTTCCCTTCTATCTTTTACTTGTTTCAGTCATTAGACTGCAGCCATGCTGGGGCACTGCCTTGAAGTTTTAATCAGTTAAATCAACCCTGGTACTTTTTTTTTTAAGCCTGATACTTATTCTGTCAGTCTCCTTTTTCTGAGCTGCTAAGTTACAGGGATGTAAACACACCAACACACACACACACACGATGGGCTTGTTTCTATCTGCTATATCTACTCAAAATACTTTGGTCAGCCCTAGGCTGTAGTAGAAGACACTTTTCCAAGGTGTTCACACAGTGGGACTGAACCCACAACCATGTGGTTGTAAATCAAACTTCTTACCACACAGCCATGCCTGCACCTATTTATTTTATTTATTGAATATTTTGGGGAAGAAAATATGCATCTTATGTGCCATTAAATATGGTATAATTTTTTTTTCTCTTTCTTTTTTTTTTATTTAGGGCTCCAAGCACAATAAAGGAGACTCGAAACACAGCTGAAGAAGTTTCAGTGACTGGTCACATTTGAATTAATTGTATTATCAATATGGAATCAGGAAGTAGCCAGGAATATTGCCAATTTACTCCCAAGATTCTCCGATGCTACTGTTTGATGATCGATGCCAACCACATCACGGAAGGAAAGAAAAAATAAGAAAAAAATAGGCATTAACTTTTTAAAAATTACAAGAGAACCAAATGGATATATTTCTCAACTCCGTTGCTGTTTTTTCTTTTGTTTAAAAAATTTTTTTTTTAACCTCTTCATCAATCAATGTCCATAATGAATATGAATTTTGGAAGTGAATAGCTCCTGTATATAGAGCAGCTATAATTACTACTTCAGCCATTTGTAGTTCCCAACTTAGAAGATTGAGCTACTAAATTCTTCAGAATATTTCTTCATACACAACTAATTGACATCTTCACTCTACTTGCTCAACAACCGTTTGCTTCTGTTCTTGGTAGTTTCAGTTTTTCTTTCATCATATTGCCTGTGTATACATGCACATGTATGAATGTGTGTGTGTGTGTATGTACAAAAGTAGGATATCTATTTGTAGACTACTAAATCAGAAAGTATATAAACCTGATTATAGTGAGATTTCATTGTATCTTGGGAAGGTCATTGTGCCAACAATAAAAAAAAAAACATGCACTGGTTCTATGTCACTTCTTTTATTATTTTCTGGCACTTTACATTCAGAGTTCAAATTCTGCCAGGGTCAGTTTTGCCTTTCATCCTTTTAGGATCGATAAAGTACCAGTTGAGCACTGAGGTCACTGAAATCAACTAACCTGTCCTCTAAAATTGCTGGCCTTGTGCCGAAATTTGAAATAATTATTATTAGTCAACTACGTGACCAATTAACTAATTGATTGTTTGATTAATCATTCATTCAGTCAGTCAGTTAGGTTCATCCAGATTCCTTTTGTTGCCATTTAAGACCTCATCAATGATATGACCTCTCTTACCAAGGTCTGTCTATCTCCTAGTTTACAGATTGTATATTTATATTTATGGAGATGTGAGAGGGAGAATATGTGTGCGTGCATGCCTGTGTGACATGGTGTGGATTCCTGTCAGTGCATCAAATGAAAATTGTGAGAACCAGGTGGGAATTTAATCCACATGCTCTGGTTGACATCCAAATATATTCAACCACTTTTACCATACCATTTGCTATTCACTAATTTCCTTGTCTCACAAACATGCACTTATGTTAGTGTGTTCATGCATATATCTATTACATATATGCATGCATTTCTTCCGACAATATGCAAATCTTCACATTTGTATCCCCCCCCCCCTAAAAGAAGGAAAAAGACTGTCTAAGAAAAAAATTCTGTGAAAAACCTGTATGTGTGTATTTATACAAAAAACAAGCCCACACATACACACACACACACACACACACCATACACCACACACACAGAAAAACGTTCATATTGATTGGCATTTAAAATTTTTTTAATATTTTATTTGATAGTAGTGCAGAGTTCAAAGCTGACAGCAGGTAGGTGGGTGGGTAAAAGATCTCCTTCCTTTCTTAAAACAAAAACAAAACAAAACAAACCTTTTTCTCTGTTTCTTAACAGTGAAATGAAACTACAAACAATATGCACATGGCTTACATCTAATTCTTCCTCAGTTGCTTTGTATTGAAAAAAACGAAAGAAAAAATAATAAATTCTTTCCGTATGAGTTGGCATCAACATACATCATATGTATCATTTCATAGCTTTTCTTATCTTGTATTTATTTATTTTTAAGAATTTTCTTTTCTTTTTTTTTTCTCGTACTGTTTGCCTTTCATGAAGTTTACGATAATACTTTTTTTCTTTTCTTTTCTTTTCAGTTTAAAATATTTTTTCTTCTGCAATTTTAGTATATCATAATACAGGGTGTCCCAGAATTAACTATTTCAGTGAAATTGGACAATTTTCTTTACAAACTCACTTTTATTTATGCTTATCATATTTAATATTTGTTAAAAGTGTATAAATTTTTTTATTTTGTTTATTATTTTTTTTTTACAATTTTATTTTCATTCCTGTTGGCTCATCTGTCCACAACAGCTTTTTTTCAGTTTGGTGGCACTCATTTTCTCTACCACCATCTCCAGGATGGAGCAGTAGTTTAGCTGAACATAAAGAACACATTCAGCTGGCAGTGCAGGAAATAAGTCTTGAAATGCTTCAAAATGTGTTTCACATTGCTAAGAATAGATTTGAACTTTGCATAGATACTGACAGAGCACATGTTGGAAAATTTTCAATGAAGTTTTTACATAAGATTTATAAATTTATTTGTTTTAGTATCATAATTAAGTAATAAACATAAAATTCTGTCAGTTTTGCTAAAATTTGCCCAGTTTCAATGCAGTTGATAGTTAATTCTGGGACACCAATGTTTTCCAATTATCATCATCATCATTATAACATCCACTTTTCTATGCTTGCATGGGTTGGATGGAGTTCTTAATATTGAGTTAGATTTTCTACAGCTGGATGCACTTTCTGTCATTAACAACTTGTTTCCAAGCAAGGTAATATTTTTCCATGGCCAGACATGTTCTCACAGAATATTGGAAATGAATGACATTGCTTGCATGACTGTGATACTCATTTATAACTATCATGTTCAGTCAAGACAAGGAGATGCAAACAGACACATACATACTTGGAGTATCAATGACTTCCCTAGATCATACTATATAGCGAACTCTCCTCTGGTTACTATGATAGAAAAGCCCCCCAAAAGAGGTACAAGGATTCCTTAAAATTATCCTTCAACACCTGCCACATTGATTACCACATGTGGTCTGTTCTTGCCCTGACTATGATGCCTGGTATCTCACTAACCACCTGGCAACAGCCTCCTGTGAAGACACCTGCAGAATCATCCTTGCAGATAAGAGAAAAAAGGAAGAATAGCAAGGACACTACAAACAACTCTGAACAGCCTACCTTTCTATGCAGCCTCTGTGGTCATGCTCGTTTGTCTCAAAATAGACTTTCCAGGTGTCGGAAAGCTTACAGTAGATGTGGGCATTCCTACCTCTTTAAATCACCCACAAAGCCAGAAGAGCCAAGGTATATACGCAAGCATGGAAAAGTGAATGACCTGTATAGAACAAACTTCTTTTAGTTTCTGTATTCCAAATTCAGTCACAGTGCTTTGTTAGCCTGTGACTATAGAGAACACTTGTCCAAGGTGCCATACACTGGGACTGAACCTGAAGCCATATTGTTGGGAAGCAAACTTTTTGACCACACTGCCATATCTGCACCTAGTCTTCCTTAATTTAATTCTGGAATCAATGAAAAATCTTCAGTGTTCAGTTTGAACAGTTTCCATTCGTAGTTAAGAAGCTTACCTCCCAACTACTTGGTTTTTATCTAGTCTCTCTGCACAGCAACTTAGCCTTGAGTTAACCAAAGCTTTGTGAGTGGATTTGATGGAAGGAAACTGAAAGAAGCCCATTGTTTGCGTGTGAGAGTGTATTTGTGTTTATCCTTGTTTTGACATCATGTAATGATTGTAAATGAGCATCATAGTTATACAAGTATATTGTTTATTTCTAGTCTTCTGTGATAAACATGTTTGGAAACAGGTAAAGGTTGATGGCAGGAAGAATATCCAACTAGAGAAAATCTGCCTCAACAAATTCCATGTAACCTATGCAAGTAAGGAGAGTTGTTAAATCCTTGATGCAATAGGAACTTCACAAAACTATTTAACACCAACATTGTACATTATTTTTAACAACCACTTCACATTTATTGTTGGCTAAATAGAAAGTGATAGAAGATTGTCATTTATTATTAGCTTGAGTTGTCAAATTGCACTATTTCAGTTGAATATATCCAGAGTTAATATTCTTGCATCAGTCTATTAGGTTTGTAAATGAGTTTGGCATTACTTTTCTCTTTCTATACATGTGGCTGTGTATGAATTTATGCCTGTGCGACAACTGACTGGTTAATGAGTTAAACAGAATATGGCGATGGTGGGAGGTATTGGAAAGAGAGAGTGTAAGAAATGGGAAGTTGTTGGCTGGAAAAGGGCCTGACTTATGTGTGCGTGTGTGTGCATGCATGCATGTTTGTTTATTGCTTTAATACCAGCATATATCTATGTAAGAAGGGGGAAAAAAGGATTGAATAGATTCAAGCAAATGCCTCAGTAAGCACTTCTGTAAACAAAACCTGGCTAACAGGATGTCCAATCCAGATTATAGTAATCTGCCTAGATTGTTAAATTCATATGACAAGTGCAAATTGTTAATCCAAACTTTGTCATCAATTAGTAATTTTGGTGTATTTATCACAAAGTATACTAGAAAAGAAATAAAGAATGCAGAATTATATTCATATGATACTTTATTCACTTGAGCATGTTTTAAATTGTCTGACAAATTGAATTCATTGTACATAGTAGTTTGCTTAATCAACCCATTAATTGATCATTTAATCAACCAATTAACAAAACAGTTGTTTCTCAAGCCATTCTTCCCAAAGCTCTAAGAAGTATCTGTTTTGATTTTATTTTGGAAGATCTACACAATCAGAGCTAATAGAAGAGTTTAGCTGAAAGTTGGCATATCAAATTTCTTCACATGATTTATTACTCTACAGTGAGTTGTTGGTCTTGGGATGTTCTCTATCAGACTTGGGTAAATAAAAGAAGATAGCAGTTGTGTCTGTCTAATGTCAAAATAAATTCTTGTTTGAGTGTGTAAGGTGATTTAAGTGCAAATCAATTCACAGTAGAGAACACAGTGGACAGTAAAAACATTGCCTATTGGGTTATTAGGGAAATCCAGGTTTGTGATCAATGAATAAAATTAAACAAAATATATTTAAAAAGAATATATTTTATTTATTAGAATTCTGGATTAGTACTTTATTTTAACTGACTCTAAGAAGAGAAATGATAATGTTGGTTTCTGTAGGATTTGAACTCAGAATGACTGGTCAGAACAAATACCATGAAGTATTCTGTCAATTTACCACCTCATTTATTTGTCAACGATAAAAGGAGTAAAATTAGCCCCTCTTATGACTGAACCCTAATTAGGAAATGTTTTCAACATATTTTTCTCTTAAAACATAAAATAAAAAACTAAAACAGAAAGAAACTAGGGTTAGCCCTTTAGCATTTAAACCAGCAATATCCAGCCCAAATATTCTACCTGTTTTATGTTCAAATCAACCAGATCCAGCCTCTTGCACCTAACCTACAATGTCATTCTAAAACTAAACAATACCATCAGCACAATCTCAATGCTACATGATACTTCCTGCTTTATTCCAAACCAAATGAATAAATAAGTATTACTTTTGACAGGGTAAGCTGAAAACTACTTCTCTACATTTTATAGCATAGTGTGATTCCCTTCATCTCCATGGATACAGCACAACCTAATCATCATCATCATCATCATTGTCACCACATTCAATACCAGGTGGTGAAGATGGTGATGCTAGTAGTGGTGGTGGGGTAGTAAGTCTTATCTGCCTGGCAACACCAACTAAAACTGAATGCTTAACCAAACCTCCAATCTTCATGCTGATGCTGGAAGAGATTGCAACTAAAATTAATGACTGAAGACCTGCTGAGTCAACAGATTTATAAACATATATCTAAAACAGGATGATAAAATAAGAGAAAGCACAAGAAGGAAGTAGATGTAAAAGGTGGGAAGTTGAAAAGGAAATCATCATCATCGTTTAACATCCGCTTTCCATGCTAGCATGGGTTGGACGATTTGACTGAGGACTGGTGAACCAGATGGCTACACCAGGCCCCAATCTGATCTGGCAGAGTTTTTACAGCTGGATGCCCTTCCTAATGCCAACCACTCCGAGAGTGTAGTGGGTGCTTTTATGTGCCACTGGCACGAAGGCCAGTCAGGCGGTACTGGCAACAGCCATGCTCGAAATGGTGTATTCTACGTGCCACCTGCACAAGAGCCAGTCCAGCAGTACTGGCAACGAACTTGCTCGAATATTCTTTTCACGTGCCACTAGCACGTTGGTAACGATCACGCTCAAATGGTGCTATTTACGTGCCACCGGCACGGAAGCCAGACAGCTGGTGTTCTGGCAACGATCATGCTCGGACAGTGCTCTTAGTGATCTACTGGTACAGGTGCCAAAGAAAATTACTTTCTTCTTGCCCTTTTTCATATTTGTTTTAGCTTGTTATGCCACATGGACATAGTCTGAGGACTGTGTGAAGGTGCCAGACCAGTTATAAAATTCTGTCTCAGTCATTTTCATTGCATGAAACTATTAGTAGCTCATAAAGATATATACTGTGTTCATTAAGCAATTATCTAGCTATCTATATGTATATATATATGTAAGTTTATTATATCAAAACTGAATCTCCTTAAGTTTCACTTTTGACTGGTCATGACTGATTTATATATTATCATTTAACTCCCATGTTCCGTGCTGATATTAGTTGGATGGTTTGACAGGATCCAATGAGTCCAATGATTGTATCATCCTCCATTGTTTGCTTTAGTATGGTTTCTACAGCTGGATGCCTTTCCTAACACCAATCACTTTAAAGCATGTACTGGATGCTTTTCTCACGCCACTAGCACTAGTGAGTTCACCATGCAGCTTGCAAACCTATGAAGCCTGAGGAGAGGTAACTTTATGCTAACAGATGAGGATTGAGGTCTGGGTGGAGGTGGGATAGAGTAGCTTCTTGTAGAGGAGCTACATGGCTATTCATTTAGGAGAGAGGAGATATATAAATAATATCATTGCTATTATGTTAAATTGTCATATGTCTAAATTTGACCAAATGCGTTTTTTTTCTTTTTTTTTTCATTATTTATTTTTGCTTGCAATAGCTGGTACTTTTGGTCAAACTATTGTATCTCCTGCTGCTTCAGATGCCAAGATGCTGTGCTTAAGAAGACCCGTCAAGCCAAGTGAAATCATAATCATGGCTGATGCTGGTGTCATGTAACTGGCACGTTAAGAGCACCTTTCAAGTGCTGTGCCTCACGGAGGCAAAGTGGCTGAGTTCCTTTGGAGCATTGGGCCTCACAGAGGCAAAGTGGCTGGGTTCCTTTAGAGCATTGGGCCTCACAGAGGCAAAGTGGCTGAGTTCTTTTCAAACATTTGAGCTTCAGGGAGGCAAAGTGGCTGAGTTCCTTTCAAGCATTGGGCCTCACAGAGGCAAAGTGGCTGAGTTCCTTTTGAGTGTTATGCCTCATGGAAGCAATGACCAAGACCTTTGGCATTATGTCATACTTGGGAAGAAGACCCATCAAACCAAGAAAAATTACAGTTGTGTCAGATACTGGTGTCACACAAATAGCACCAATGCCAGTGGTATATAAAAACACCCATTACACTCTCAGAGTGGTTGGTGTTAGGAAGGGCATCCAGCCATAGAAAACCATGCTAAATCAGACTGGAGTCTGGTGCAACCTTCCAGCTTACCAGTCCGGGTCAAACCGTCCAACCCAAGTCAGCAAGGACAATGCACATTAAATGATGATGATGATATATATATATACTAGCTGAATTATCTGGTATTACTTGGAAAAGCAGGTGTTATTTCCAGTTCCACACACAAACAAATTTACAAACATACACACAGGTAATCACGAGTTTAAAATGGTGTGTAGTAGATGTATCTATGTATGTAATATGTAGGTATATATATATATGTGTATATTGTGTGTCTGTGAGTGTTTCTTTGCAATGGGCAACAGAAAAGTCACCTATCCCCTCTCTCCTTAAAGCTTCGTATTTTTCACACTCACCTTTCTGCGTGTGTGTGTTGTATCTATGTATTTATGCAGCGTTGCATGTATATGACAGCTATAGTAATGTAACATCCCATTATCACCGCTGTTCTGACCTTCACTGATAGAAGTCACCCTCTCTTTCAGACTTATAATTTTGTAGCCTTCTCATTTTCTCATAATTTGCCCAAGGGCACATTATAGATTTTTATAGAAATCCAATTAGCTTATTATTGAACTGGATGTTAGTGTAATGTATGCAAAGTGTCATGAATATTGGTTCAGTGGTTTAGGCACTAAGTTGGTAACAGAGAGATAGACAGAAATTGCCATTTACATGTGTATAGATGTTTATATATGTTATTATATGTTTGTATATATATATATGTATGTATTATATGTTTGTATATATATATATATATGTGTGTGTGTGGTGGGGATATATGTGTGTATATATAAGCCTGAGAGCTGGTATGTAAATTCTTACCCTTAGGTTGGCCCCCAACACATGAAAATTGTACCAAGAATGTCGTAAAGTTTGTGATAGTTCAATGATTTATTATTTTTACTCCAAGTTGGCACCATCATTGTCATTCAATATCCACTTTCCATGCTGGAATGAGTTGGACAAGTTGTCGCACAGTCTGAGTCATTTTTATTTATAGTTACTAAACAGATCAGTCGTTTCATTGTTGGCATATTTTCTTCCATGTGTCCCATTCACTTTCAGCATTCAACACTTCCTTTACTCATCTGTTATCCTCCATATTACATCACATCTCCATATCAATGCAGTCTTCTCTCTTATTAGATTTAATTCTTCTTATATCCAGTTTTCTCTCATTTCTATTGGTTCCATTTCACTTCACCCCACTAAAACTTGAGTCACATTTTCATCTCCCTCCCCTCTCTCTCTCTCCAACTGAAGTAGTCATGTATCTCCTTTACTGTAAGACACCTATTTTTGTCCCTCTGTTCATATTCTGATCACCAGGCACACAGCCATGTTCTGCAATACTACCCTCCACTCAGTTGAGGGGTCTTGTCTTGTAAGTTACTTTGTGACCACATTGCTGCTGATGACATGTAACACTGTAAGGTGGTTGGCTTTAGAAAGGGTACCCAGTTGTAGAAACCATGTCAAAGCAGACAGTAGAGCTTCAAGTCATGTCTGGTAAGTTCACTATCATCAATTCACCATTTTTTTTTTTTTCGATAAAATAGTTTTTAACTATTAATGGTGTGGCTGTGTGGTAAGTAGCTTGCTTACCAACCACATGGTTCTGGGTTCAGTCCCACTGC
>NC_068982.1:75202674-75210394 GCF_001194135.2 Octopus bimaculoides | reverse complement strand
GGATTTGGTAGACGGAAACTGAAAGAAGCCTGTTGTATATATATATATATGTGTATGTGTGTGTATATGTTTGTGTGTCTGTGTTTGTCCCCCCAACATCGCTTGACAACCGATGCTGGTGTGTTTACGTCCCCGTAACTTAGCAGTTCGGCAAATGAGACTGATAGAATAAGTCCTGGGGTCGATTTGCTCGACAAAAGGCGGTGCTCCAGCATGGCTGCAGTCAAATGACTGAAACAAGTAAAAGAGTATGCTATGGATATATTTTCTTGGTAAAGTTTCCTTGTGATGAACTTTCTTCGTGGTAAATTGATGGTGGTGAACTTAGCCTTTTAACTTGCCAGATTTTGTCAAACCATCTGACTCATACCAGCATGGAAAGAGAATGTTGAATCCAGCAAAGCATCCAGCATCCAGCAAAGCATGCTTGCTTCATTTCTTTTTAGTTTTCACAAACCCTCTGCATTTCTTGGCACAAATATCACTACCATGCAACATTGCACTTCACACACGTGCATCATATAATCTCCCCTTCACAATTTATTATATTTTAATTTTCTGTAGATCGATTTGTATAAAAATGCTAGATTTGAAAAAAAAACATAGTGAAGAAAAATAAAACTTTGATTATATTAAATATTAAATTTAATACAATCTTTTTTTTATATAAATTTACATGCTACAAGTAGCAACATCAGCAGTAGAAAGTCAAATGTATAGGAGCCAACTAAGGAGCCTTTGTATGGTTGCTAGAAATAGCAGCCATATCTTAATATCTTTAAAAAAATGACACATTAGAAAACCTAGTACAGACTACACTATTCATCATCATCACCATCACCATCACCTTCATCATCTATTTTTGTTTGCTTTCCATGTTGGCATGAGTTGAATGGATCATTTCTACTCTCATAGATGTGTTAGAGGATCACATCTTGTAAATTTCATTTTTGACAAGATTTCTATGGCTTGATGCCTTTCCTGATACCAACTACTTTACAGAGTGTACTGGGTACTTTTAATTAAGTACCTGTGTGAGCGAATATAGAGATGAGCAAGTGATGGCTCGCAAGAGGTAGATAAATGTCAAATACTAAACAGACACTGAAGTGTATGAAGCCCCTTGAGTATATACACCAGAGTGGAGGCGCAATGGCCGAGTGGTTAGGGCAGCGGACTCGCGGTCATAGGATTGTGGTTTCGATTCCCAGACCGGGCGTTGTGAGTGTTTATTGAGTGAAGACACCTAAAAGCTCTACAAGGCTCTGGCAGGGGATGATGGTGAACCCTGCTGTACTCTTTCACCACAACTTTCTCTCACTCTTACTTCCTGTTTCTGTTGTGCCTGTAATTCAAAGGGACAACCTTATCACATTGTGTCATGCTGAATATCCCCGAGAACTACGTTAAGGGTACACGTGTCTGTGGAGTGCTCAGCCACTTGCACGTTAATTTCACGAGCAAGCTGTTCCGTTGATCAGATCAACTGGAACCCTTGACGTCGTAAGCGACAGAGTGCCAACAACAATATACACCAGAAGATGAAGAGAGAGCTAAGGTGATAAGAATGAGAAAGAAAGAGGTAGAATGTTGGCAAGAAGATCAGAGAGATTCCATGGCATCCATAGTTATACTGAAAGTAATGTACAGTGATCAGAAGAGAAATTCTGCTATCTCTAGTCGCATTTGAAGCTAAGTACAGAGAAGATAGAGGTGGCATGTGCCTTAGTGGTTAGAGTGCTGGACTCATGTGGACCAGGTGATGCATTGCGTTCTTGAGCAAAACACTTCATTTCATGTTCCTCCTGTCCACTAGGCTGGCAAAAATGAGTAATCCTGCAATAGAGTAGTGTCCCGTCTGGGGAAGAATATTTATGCCACTGGGAAGCCAACTTTATGAGTCTATATTATTCAGGAAGGAGCTACAGTGATGATAAGAAAACAGAATAATTGAGAGATGAGCAAAAGGAAAATAAAATTTGGGGTCATGAGGAATAAGAGTAATAGTCATGAGTGATGTTGGCTTGGGAGACTGACAGGTGAGTGATAAAATAGATGTCTGATAAGAGAGGTCTAGTGATAAATGTTTTAGATGCATGAAAGATTATACACATGCATATATACATATATACCTGACTAGCATCAGCACTAATTTGGTGCTTATCTATTCTACATTTATACTAGCATCTTCACAACCATTATTTGTACCTATGTAAAAATAGCTATTCCACATACATAGGAATATATATATATATATATAATAAAAACAAATGAATGATTTATATGGTACTATTATAATGTTTCATTAAAAGATCTTATTGTGGCATAATACGTACAGTTTGTAAGACATGCAATGTGTTTACAATTATGCAATACATTACATTTAGGCTCTCAAATCTTCAGGCTAAATCAATAATCGATATAAACTGTCAGATTAGCAAGTCCAACAACATACAATTAAAACAATAAATGGGGTACATGGTATTGCAACAATATAGCACTAAGAAATGTTATTGTGATGCAACATCGCTAATACAGTTATGTAATACATGGAACGTTTTACATTTAGGCTCTTAAATCTTAGGGCTAAACCATATGCATGTTGATAATCGATATGCTGTCAGATTAGTGGATCCAAAAGCATATAACAAAAAGGGTTGAATGAATTATATAGTATCACTACAATGCTTCATTAAGAGATTTTATTGTGATGTAATATCATACATGCAGTTATATAAGACAGGTAACATCTATAAGATTATACAATACGTTGCATTTAGGCTCTCAAATCTTTGGGCAAAACTATATACAGGTCAGTAATCGATCTGCTGTCAGATAAGCCATCAATCAACATAAATTAAGAAAAAAAAATGATGGTATCACTGCAATATTTCATTAAAAGAAATTATTATGATGTAACATCATATATGCAATTATGTAGGACAAGCAGTTATTACAATACTATGTAATATGTTACATTTAGGCTCTCAAATCTTCAGGCTACACCATATGTAGGTCAACAATTGATTTGCTTTCAGATTAGCAAGTCCAACAGTATAATATAAGCAGACGAATGGATTATATGGTATTGCTACAATGTTTCATTAAGAGAATTTAATGTGATGTGACATGGTACATGCAATTATGTAAGACATGCAACATCTATAAGATACTCTCTCTCCTCATTCTTGTTAACTCTCTTTCCCTCTCTCTCTTTCTCTATTTCCCTGGCTGGGTAACCATGTACCTCTTCAGCAAGACACCTGTTTCTGCCTCTCTGTTACATTCTAACCTTTCATCATCTGACACAAGATTGCCTGCTCCAAAGCTCCCTCCCCTCTCAATGATTTCTTGTCTTGCAAGCTACTTGGTTACCCTGCCAGCGCTGATGCTATGTAAAAAGCAGCCAGTCCACGCCGTAAAGTGATTGGCATTTGGAAGGGCATCCAGCTGTAAAAACCATGCCAAAACTGACCTCACATGTGCTGGTGCCATGTAAAAAGCACTCAGTTCACTCTGCAGGTTGGTGTTAGGAAGGGCATCCAGCTGTAAAAATCATACTAAAACAGATACAGAAGTTTAGTGCAGTCTTCTGCCTAGCTAGCTCCTGTGAAACCAACCCATGCCAGCATGGAAAGAAGCAGACATTAAACGATGATGATGATGATGTTACATTTAGGCTCCCAAATCCTTGGGCTAACCCATATGCAGTCAATAATTGATATGTAATTTTTATAATCTGATAACATATAATTGGCTTGCACATTGTTTAGCCTAATGAATTGACAGCCCAAATGTAATCTATTGCATAATCTTATAGATGTTGTATGTCTTTCATAACTGCATGTATGATGTTACATCACCAAATCTCCTAATGAAACGTAGTGATAACTTATAATTCTTTTGTCACTTTTTATTGTGATATACGCTGTACTTAAAGATCTGCAGAGTTTTGGATACTTTTGGATTTGTAGATTACCAAGCACCAGTTATATTCCCTTCATTGATGATCCCTTTGTTAATGGAATGTATTGTTGATATCTGTTGATTTGTGTCATATTGTCCAGCCATCAATAGTGATGTGCTTCACTTTGATATGCCTCAGTCTTTAGCCTTTTAGCATTCAGATCAATCTATCAAATGCAATACTTATTTATTTACGTTGTTTTTTACATTAGCTTTGAGACTTTGATGTGATTATTTATTTTTATAATGATATTGTTGTGTAGGTTTGAGAGGCCAGGTCTGGTCAGTTTGAACATAAAACAGGCAGAATATTCGGCTGGACATGGCCAGTTTGAATGCTAAAGTGTTAAATGGATCTCCTTTAATCAAATATGTATATACAAATAGTGAGTGAGTGACTGTATGTTTGTTTGTTTGGTTGGTCGGTTTTTCTAGCATTTCTAGGCTTTCATGCAAATCTGTGGTTACATAGCCTAATGTTTCAGTAACGATAGGTACAAATGAAAATATAATGTGTGTGTGTATGTGTGCGCACGTGCATGTGTGTGTGTAAGTATGTATGTATGAGTGTGAATTTAATGGTATAAGAAGACAAGCAGACAAAATATAGGTAATCACACCAACAAAGTATGAAATAAATAGAGCATAGAGTTTTGCGGATCTGAGTTACCATCTGTTGCAGTTTATAGTTTTGTTATATATGATTAGACGGTAACTGGTGTTGCTAGTTAAGTTAGTACTAACATATTTGATTTAGTGAATGTTAAAAGGATAACTAGAAATAATTATACTGTGAAGGAAGCCAGTATTAGGCATGGACATGTTTTTGTATTATTCTAGCCTCACCAATAAAGCATAAACTTCACCATGCTTAGTAAAGTACAGATGAAAGACTAAAACATGTTTACAGTTATCTGTTGTATTTGCTGAAATAATTATAATCATTATTATTTTAATTGTTTCAGTCTCCTCTTAAGTAGCATCAATACCACAATAAAATGCACCCAATGTATTCTGTAAAGTTGTTGTCAAATCAAGCAAAGACAAAATAAGGCTAAAGGAAGTCTTTAGTCTTGTTGAAGGCATAGATACCTCTCTAGTGCTGGTGCAATGGAAAAATGTATTAAGTACATTGTGTAATGTGGTTAGTGTTAGAAAGGGCATCCAGCTGTAGAAACTGTTTGAGAAAGACACAATACCCTCTCCTGACTGAGGTCTGTATGCAGAGTATTCCAGCAACTTATCCACACCATGCAGTTCTCTGAGGCTTTTTGAAAGGATATTAAAGAGCTGTGTGCCTGTGGTGATATTGGGATATTTGGTACTATGCAGTGGTGCCCCATTCTACCATTTGTGTAACTTACAATGCCATAGCTTGGTATGAGTCCTTCCAGGATTTTCCAAATGTATATAACTGCATATCTTTTCTGCCTTCATTCCTAGGGAGTAGAGTCTTAACCTTTACAGTAGCTGATATGTATTGAGATGATTTTCTTTGTGTAGCTTCACTGGATTGCTTCAAGTTATGCTGTTAATTTTATACTGTGTGGTACCATAGGACATGTGTCCTCCAGAGGACTACCATGATTTCCTGTTCTCCCTTTCTGAATGATTCATCAAGCCATCTGTGTGCATTTTATTGCCAACTTAGTAATATGCATCTGGAAAGACACATCATTACTCATGTGCGCATTGATTTTGATTCAGAGATTGTAATCCCTTTTGGGCCAGAGTATCCTGTCTGCATTTCATTTTGAGCTTTGTGTGCTTGTAGTGCAGGGCTTGGAATTTTCCAACATTAAACTGCATGTTATTATCCTCAGCTCATCTGTATATTGGGTCCAACTCCCATTGCAATTTGTGCAATATTTCCAGGATTCTGTATTCTCTGGGAGATTTTTGTATCATTTACACAGCTAGCAAGGGTGGCTATCTGAGCAGCTGAGGATATGTCTGAGAGGCCATTACGAATAGCAGTGACCCTAAGACAGTGCCCTGTGGAACATCACTCATTATTTGTGTTTCCTTAGAAGTGGCTCCATTGGTCACCACTGCTTGACTTCTATCTTTTAAAAAGTCATCTAGCTACTCTCCATGTATTCTGACGATGTCAAGCTCATGCAGCTTGTGATATTTCATACCATGGTCGATTCTATCAAAGGCTTTTGAAAAGTCAAGGTATATTGACTTCAAGGAATGCAATTAGTTTCCTGCAGGCTATTTGTTCCATGACTTTGCTGATGTGTTAGGTCAGAGAGATTGTCCGATAACATTTAGCATCTGTTCTGCTTCCTCATTTATGGACAGGGCATATTATTCCCTCCTTCAATTTACCTGGGAGCTTACCACTTGCAAGGAAGATCTAAAAAAGAAGCTGCAGTGATTTTGAAGGGCTTGTTTGCATGATGTGAGAAGGATTGCTGGGAATTTATCAGGCCCAGCAGCTGAATTTGCATCTACCTCATTTATTGATGTTAATGTAATCAATTGTTATTGCCTCCTTGGTTACAGGTGAAGTAGCAAAGGACTCCACTGGTTTGTTCACTTGCCTATGTCCCAAAGGGGCAGTGAAAACATTTTTGAACTGTTTGTTCAGTATTTTACTTATCATCATTGGGTTTCTTATGAGACAGCTGTCCTTTTGGAGGAAGAGTCCTATCTTGTAGCATACTGAGGCCATTCTTTGGCAAAGTTAAAGAAAGCTTTTGGGTTTGATTTAATGTTTTTTATAACCTAAATATCCTTGTCTACTCTCTCTTTTTCATGGGATTGATGCAGACTTTTCTCAATCTCCAATAGTGTTGTTTTCAAGTGGAACTTTTCATTGATGTTTGTTCAGGTGGTTTGAAGTCTCTGTTCATCATCTCATAAGAATTTTCTTCTCCCTAAGGATCTTGTTCTTGTGTGTGTTGGCATTGTGTTCTAGGGCAAATTTGTCACATATGGCTAGCATTATGGACATTATTTGTATATCATATGCCCTGTTTAGTTGGAACATAATTTGTTCCATGAATGAAGCATCGGTAAGGTTCCTGTTGGCTGTGTATCAATCCTAAGAGTATGAGACCCTTCAGCCACACACACACACACACACACACACACACATATATATATATATATAAAGACCCCCTTTGGACATGAATGATCATGGGATTGCACATAGAAATTTCCCCACCTAAGCACAAGTCGAAGCAAGGTTGATTATGGAAGACCAGTAGTTTCCCGTGCACACCAGCCTTCAATCTCCATGCCACCAATGTAATCCAAGGGAAAGGCAAAGGCCAAAACAGTTTGGCACCAGTAACATCGCAACTCATTTCTATGGCTGAGTGAACTGGAGCAACATTCTTGCTCAAGAACACAACACACAGCCTGGTCTGGGAATTGAATTCATTACCTCATGAGGTGGCAAGCTGGTAGAATCGTTAGCATGCCAGGCAAAATGCTTAGCAGCATTTCACCTGTCTTTACATTCTGAGTTCAAATTTCACTGAAGCTGACTTCACCTTTCATCCTTTCTGGCTTCATAAAATAAGTACCAGTCATGTACTGGAGTCAATGTAATCAACTAGCCCCTCAAAATGTTATGCATTGAGCCTTTAGTAGAAAGGATATATATATACATATATATATACACACACACATATATATACATGCACATATAGATTTATATTTATATTCATGCTTATATTTAAGTACATATACACACACACACACACACATATATATATATACATATACATATATATATATA
>NC_068982.1:75200184-75201902 GCF_001194135.2 Octopus bimaculoides | reverse complement strand
TATATATATATATATATATATATATATATATATTAGCAGAGATACCCAGCATTGCCCTTGTTACATGCAAAAATGAAGAATTAGACTTTTCTGTTATATTTTCTCTAATGAACTGGAATACCTATGATTTGAATTTTATCAAAATTGCAGATGAGGGTTCTTTCCCTCTTTATACACCCTAAAAAATTCTAATCATGACACATGTATACCATACTACTGATCTTTATGCGCAAATTCCCAAATTCCAGTCTTACGGAACCTGTTAAAAGGATTTTGCTCCTGAAAAATGGAGGTCATGGAGCTCTAAAATGTGGGAGTTAAGGCCCCTATTGGGGGTGGGTGTCTTAATGTCAACCAGAGAAGTTGAATTGTTGGGTCTTATATGTATTGTTCAAATTTCTTTGAAATAGGAAATATATATATGTTCACTGGGTTTGTGAAAGAGAGCAAAGCTACAGGAAACCAAAAGACAAATGATCACAATAAGCAGTCAGCTACCCTACCCTACCCTAGTCGTTACTACTCCCCAATGTAGGATTCCTCACCATACAGGTGACAGGCACAGCCGTAAGATGCATTATGGATCTATAGCAATTGGAAGGGCATGATCCAACTCAAACAACTGTGTGACGTGAGGGGTAAGGGAAATGAAAGTGTCACCTTTGGAGTTTGCAACTGACCACTATACCGATAGGTAAGTGGACAGAATTAATTTACAATCTATAAAATGTCTTTGAATAACCAGTCACTCATCTGGGAAGGCCTTGAAATCAATGTTACCATTGGGGGACTATGTGTGACCCAGTGATAATAAAAAGACTCAAAGGAGGTTTGCAACCAAATCACTTTACTGAACACTTTGCAACTGAATCAGTGGAGGCAAAGATGCCTCTCATTTACTTGATAATTTATGCACCACATTGCAGAAATCACAATCTAAGTATATCTCAAAGCAAACTCTTACACTGTTGTACCATTGAATTACATATAATGCTCATCTTTTATGCTTGGGTGATTCCAAGTGCAACTGCATTCGTCTTTGCTTAGATAAAATGACTAAATTGTGGGTGTTAAGTCCCCATGAAGGGGTCTTTCTAACTTTTAAGAAGATGAAATTTTAGAAATATTACTTCATTTGTGTCTAATATCTATGGTTAAAATCTCATTAACAGCAAAAATATATGAATATTCATGGGGGTTATGGCCCTTATGCATAGAACATAGTTTCCAAATTTCATAAAGATCCATTCAGTACTTTTGACCTAGTTTTGGATCATAAAAAAATGACTAAAATTTGGGAGTTAAGGCGCCCATTAGGGGATCTTAGAATCCTCATGAGAAGTGGAAACTTTGAGAATACTTCTTGATGTGTGTCAATTACCCATGGTTGAAATTTCATCAACATCAAAAATTTATGAATTTTCATGGGGGTTCTGCCCCCTTTAAGCCATCTCAAATTCATACCAAACATACTGCATTATACCCACTCTTATGCATTGAATCTAAGTCCCAAATATCATAAGGATCCATTCAGTAATTTTGGTCCATGAAATTGTATGAAACACACAGCATTACCCTTCTCCCTAGGCTTGGATTTTGTGTTCCAAATTTCATTAGGATCGGTGCAGTAGTTTTTGAATCTATAAGTAACACACATAAAGACATTGACTTTTATATAATAGATATGAATATGCACATATACATACATGTATGTGTGT
>NC_068982.1:75194472-75199987 GCF_001194135.2 Octopus bimaculoides | reverse complement strand
AAACGTTAGCACGCAGGGCGAAATGCTTAGTGGTATTTTGTCTGCTGCTACGTTCTGAGTTCAAATTCTGCCGAGGTCGACTTTGCCTTTCATCCTTTCGGGGTCGATTAAATAAGTACCAGTTATGCACTGGGGATCGATTTAATTGGCTTAATCCGTTTGTCTGTCCTTGCTTATCCCCTCTGTGTGTAGCCCCTTGTGGGTAGTAAAGAAATAACACACATACACTTACATATATACATATATATATATACGATTGATTTCTTTCAGTTTCTGTCTACAAAATCCACTCACAAGGCTTTGGTTGGTCTGAGGCTACAGCAGAAGACCCATACCAAGTCACCACACAGTAGTACTGAACCCAGGACCATGTGTTTTGGAACCAAGTTTCTTACCACACAGCTACACCTGCACTTATGTATATGTGTGTGTGTGTATGGGCGTATATATGTGTATATATATGTGTACATATTACATGTACATCTCTCTATATATATAGCTACACATATACATGTATACATATACAGCTATACATATACATCTGTATATATACATGTATATATATACATCTATGTATATACATCTATATATATACATTTGTGCAGATGTATACATACATACATACATATATATATATATATATATATATATATATATATATATATATATACACACACACACACACAATATATATACATGTATGTATGCTTGTATATATGTGAGATAATAGTTTCAGTATTAAAGTGAAACTATTAAAGTGAAAATATCTAACATTACAATAGAGAGATGTTATTGTTTCACTTTTGACACGTAATACTGAAATAATGGAGGAGATATGATATTGCTCTGGGCTCGCAGTAGGCAAGAAGTTAAAAAATTTTGGGGCCTATGACACTACATGGACCCTAAGTAAGGCATGTGTAAAATTTGAATGAAATTGGTTCTGTAGTTCTCAGGTTTTAGGGATTCACTCAGACACAGAGACAGATAGACAGACACTCATTCTCATCTTAATATATATATAGATATATATCAACATATAGACAGAACGTATGCACACACACACATACAAACATCCATCCATATACACATCTGCCTGTCTATCTATATAATCTATTTCCTGAATACAGGCAACCACTTCATGAAATATTTTCCTTTCTTTGAATAAGCTCCTTTCATTCTGGCCTATTCACTTCCAACCTGAAGAACCAATATATCAGACAAGAAACAACAATAACAGTTAGGAGTTAAAATAAAATGGTTTCATTGATTTGAAAATTTCGACTGGCTAAGAAGGCTTGCAGAGATTGCAACAAAGTCGCAATCAGATTCTGTGGGAATGAATACCGATTAATTTAATACCAACTGGCAAATCTGAGAGGTACAGGAAATGCCCCCCCCCCTAATAATATTAAAAAAAAAAATCATAGTTTAATCGCATGCTGAATAGTGTATCAAATAGCAACACAACAAAATGCTAACTACAGGCAGCATGTGTCCTTGCAACTAGAGTGTGATGAAAGACGGAATGCTAAGGAAAACACCTGAGGTCCTTTGGAATACCACTGAGAATTACGTCTAGCCTCAAGATCGTCTGGCAATTAGGAAGTTACACTGAATGGTAAGCGGAAGACCCACACAAAAATACCAAAAATGTTCCTGTAACGACTTCAAGAATGCGGACAAATTTATAATGAAACTGATTTCAGGTTTGCGACTATAAATATAATGTCTAAGAATTCCCAGTTGGGCAAATCATTTTCGCTCGTTCAGAGGAAAAAATATGATGGCAACGAAGGTCGTGGAATATACCAATAATGGAATGCATTAAAAAAAAAAAAAAATGATGGAATTAGCAGAATGTATTCTTTGATATTGTTGTCTATTTTTTCGTGTCGTGGTCATTACTCACGACTAAAGGATTATGTTAATATATAGATCATTAAACTAAATACAAGATAATGTTCAGTTTATTAGTTAATTCCCAAGGAGGTACCCACCACACATAGACACAGACACACGCGTCTGTATGTGTATAAGATGTTTTGGAATGTATAATCATATACAAAAATTTTACGTGCACACACATCTTAGATAAACATACATTATTGCATTGGCATTATAGAAAATCCAAAATTGCCTAATAACACATGATATGTGTTTGGTAAAAATTTAAGGAATGTATTATTTATTCCTCCTACTGCAGTACAAACACAGTAAATAAATAGAGAAATTTATAATTCAAGGCACACACCGGGACATTGATATAAACAGCAAGTAAAGTGTATACAAACGGACACTGACATATTTTTATATGTATAGAGGTGCATAAGCGGAATAAAATTACAACCACACACACATACTGAAGAATGGTATAGATAAACATAATAAGAAAATAAGGCTGTAAGAATGAAAAAATATACATTTATAGATTTATAATTTTAAAATGAAAAGAAAGAAAAAAAGAAAAATTTAGAGCTTCACGCACATGCCAATAGAGAGGGAAAGATGAAATGAATGAGAGAGAGAGAAAAAAAACTGAAAAAGATGAGATAAAAGATAAAAATTGAGATATATATATATATATATATATATATAGAGAGAGAGAGAGAGAGAGAGGGAGAGAAAAAGAAGGCGAAAGTGAAGTAAAATTTAATTAACTAGATCCAAAAGACAAGTCAACAACCCGTAGTTGTCATATTTTGGGTGTGTAACAAAATTTCTATTTTTTAGTCCGGGGTGGCCTCCGTTCAAAGAGAAAGTCGAATTTTTATATTATTCTGTTAACCTCCAGCAAAAGAGGACGACACCAAAAATAAACTCTTTTATAACATACATACATATAAATATATGCACTCGCACCCATATACATAACATACACACATTGTAATCTATGTTAGAGGGAACCAATTTAAAAGATCCGTCTGTTAGTTTTGCACCGGGACCGGATCTTCCTCTTGACAGCAACTTGTGATTAGTTCTAAGAAAATTAGTTTTGTTGTCATCGTGATCGTAGTAGTGGTGGTTGTCGTTTAGACTAGCTTTTTTTGTTACCATCATTATTACCGGTACCAGCCGCCCTGGATACGCCGCCGAACATGCCCTCCGATCGCCGTAGAGCTTCACTTCAGGTCCATTCTCAGCGGAGTGAGCCATGTACCCCGACTGACGGTGGCTGGGCAGGAGGAGGTGGACTGGGTGGACTCTGGAACAATCGTACTTCTCGCCAACGTACACAGGTAAGATAAAACTTATATTGACTGTCTTATTTTTACTTCTTGCGTCCCATTCTCTTTATCAAGGTTTTCGTCATTCACGCCAATAAGCATTCGCTGTACAAGATGAAAATTTCACCTTTCTGTATAATCTTCATTATTTTATTTTATCTTTTTCCCGCCTATAATATTGTCTTTTAACAGAAATAAATAAAAAAAAAGAAAACTCTCTTCAATTATATAAATTTTTATATATTACCCCGTAGTATATCTATATACGCACGCACACACATACAAATACATGAGTGTGTTATATCTATCTGTAACTCATACATACTTTTGCAAGAATTAGTACACACGCATATGTGTGTCATATATGTCATTGGCATATACATGCATGTACACGTTTAAATCTACATGCATTAATACATACATGTATCCTGTGTGTGCTTGTACTTTAAAAGGTGACAGAATCAATATTATTTTTATGGATTTAACGTTTATAAATATTTATAATGTACATCTTCGTTTTTTTTTTTCTTAAAAAGAAACTATAATTATCCATTTAATGATTTCCCCCTCCTAATTATATATACTACATATAACAAAATATAATATTTCATCAAAACGAATGGTAAAAGAATAAAATTATACAAGTCAAGAAATTCAAGAATTTTTCTGATATAAGCAAATAATGATTCTGTTTATTCCATCCACCTGAATGTCCTTTACTGTAGTTTGGCAGAAATATAAATTTATGCCAAACTCAGGTAATGACACTAAAATATTTATAACAACCCTTTGCGTCTCTTGTACTTTTACTTTCCCAATATTACCGGTTCTATTGTGTTTTTAATGTGAATTCTTCACATGAATACACATCGTGTGTTCGTGTGTATGTATATATATATATATATATGTGTGTGTGTGTGTATATATATATATATATATATATATATATATATATATATATATATATATATATATGTATATGTGTGTGATTATATAGGTCTGTATAGGTATATGTAGGTAAATATATGTTTGTGCACATATATATATATATATGTAAATGTATGTGTCAGTATGCACTTGCGTGCGCGCGCGCATTCGTTTTACGTCCGTTTTTTCATGCCAGCATGAATACATTTGTGTATATATTTTTTCCGACTTTGAACATATCAGCCTGCATATTTATATATAGCTGTGTGTATAACTTGTACACGCTACTGCAATGCGAGACTAAACTTCTTATATGTGCGTATATATATATCTGTCTTAATTGAATTACAATTATTATTCAGTACTATCTCCACTAACATAGCTAATGCCCTTCAGAAACATGAATATTTAAATCTCGCAGCACTCACCTCCACCTCTCCCCCTTCCCTCATAAATCTGACGCTTTTGTAAATATACTGTCTATATGTCTCTGTGTACCTATTTATTTTGTCTGTATCTATCTATCTATCTATCTATCATTTTCTTCTTTAACCTGCGGCCTTGCTGGGGCTCCCCTCTGTTTTTCAGTTTTGTTGTTGATGATGGAAGATGTTGAAAGATGATTTATAATTGAATTTGTAGCAGCTGATCTTTCTAAATGTAACCTTGCATAGTTGACACACACACAACACACACACACACACACACACACACACACACACTGTGTATTTTAAATATTTGTACACATTTTGAAAATTTCTATCATCACCCCTCCAAAACAGATAATTTTGGAATGAAAATAATTACTCAAGATCTTAATTAAAAGCTTCATAATTTTGCTTCAAAATTAAAGTGCCCTTGAGAATGGCATGGAGTTAAAAACATCGTTTCGACTTCTGAGAAATTATAGGCTTTAAAGACCCATTCAAGGAATTATTTTCGAAGACATGCAGTGTGCGCGCGCGCATTTATATACACAAATACATATGTATATTATATATATATATATGTGTGTGTGTGTGTGTGTGTGTGTGTACACAAAATATATAACACATGGGTGCATATGTACGTATGTGTGTGTGTCAGTATATGCGTGAGTGTATGTGTGACTATGAATTAAAAGACACGTACGTGTATGTATATCATGCTGTTTTTTTTACTTCTCCAATGTAGAGGATAATATATATATATATATATATATATATGCAAATATGTGCGATTTTACATATTTTAATTTAGAACGAAACTATATACAATATTGATTTTTTGGTGTATCTATGCAGAGATAAATATATGTGTTATATTGTGATATATAAATATATATGTGTGCATATATATATATATATATATATATATATATA
>NC_068982.1:75189252-75190318 GCF_001194135.2 Octopus bimaculoides | reverse complement strand
AAGGAGATATTAACTGATAATGAAAAATTGATTAATTCCCTAGATAAACGAAAAATTAAATGCAGACATAAGTTAAATTATTTATATAATAAGTTTAGTTGTTGTATATTTATATGAACTCTAGTGTTTATATTACTAATTGTTCTAGTTATGATTTGTAGTAGTAGAATGTGTATAAATTAGCACAAAATTATAAAGGATATTACATGTTTTTCGATTATTTATTTATTTATTGTTAAAACAAGTATTTTTTTTAGATATTTAGTATAAGTTACAATACGTACATTGATTTTTTCATTATTATTTTTATTTTAGACGTGACGAGTGACTATATTTTTGAATAGATTTAACCGTAGATCGATTTGATTATTAATAGAATTTGAAAATATAGCCACAAAACGTGTGTAGTCATTTTATACCACATACGAGTTATTCTTTTTGTATTTTATTCATTTTTTGAATAAGGTTTTGTGCTACATTTGTTTTCTGGAGGGTATGAGTTGAATTCTTCTTTGTTGAATTATTTAATAGTAGTTTTTCTTTAAATTATATACATATATTTTATATTGGGAAAATTGAATTTTTCCCTGTAGGTTTTTGAATTTATTCCCTAATATTATTATTATATATCATATATATATATACATGCATACATATATATACACATACATGTATGTATATATATATATATATATATATATATATATATGTATATGAGTGGTTGGCGTTAGGAAGGGCATCCAGCTGTAGAAACTCTGCCAAATTTAGATTGGAGCCTGGTGTTGCCATCCGGTTTCACCAGTCCTCAGTCCAATCGTCCAACCCATGCTAGCTTGGAAAGCGGACGTTAAACGATGATGATGATGATGATGATGATGCATATATATATACATGAATATATGTGCATGCATATATATATACGCATGCATATATATCCACACATGCATATATATACTCTTTTACTTGTTTCAGTCATTTGACTGGGGCCATGCTGGAGCACTGCCTTTAGTCGAGAAAATCGACCCCGCGACTTATTCTTTGTAAGCCTAGTACTTATTCTATCCTT
>NC_068982.1:75183870-75189202 GCF_001194135.2 Octopus bimaculoides | reverse complement strand
ATATATATATATATATATATATATACATATATACATATATACGACGGGCTTCTTTCAGTTTCTGTCTACCAAATCCACTCACAAGGCTTTGGTCGGCCCGAGGCTATAGTAGAAGACACTTGCCCAAGGTGCCATGCAGTGGGTCTGAACCCGGAACCATGTGGTTGGTAAGCAAGGTACTTATATATAAATAAGTTTACACTCATGTTTTGTGTTCTAGTTATCCTCGTGCTGCAACACCCATCTCACACATACATACATACTTTTATGTATAAATACATACACACTCTCTATATCTGTGTGTGTGTGTGTGTGTGCAGTGTTTTTTGTTTCTTGCACAGTTAACAATATAATTTCAACTGAATATATGTCAATTCCAAAGATTTATGCGCGCTTATAATGTCGCACGCGCGTGTAGATATGAGTACGTATGTGTGCATATTATGTTTGTGCACATGTGTGAGTATGAATGTGTACATATATCTGTGTATATGTGTCTGTATATATGAGTTTGTGTGTGCATATCTGTCTATTCTTGCTTGTGTGTATGTGTGTATATATATTTGTGTATGTGTATTTATATCTGCTTGTATATGTGTGTGCATGTAATAAATATATTCATATATGGATGGGTAAAGGAAATAGTTCAAATTATTCCCATAGCACTTTTTCACCCTACCCCCACCTAGTCTTTGGGTTCCCTTCATACATTCCAGAGTCCTCATCACAGTCCCCCTCTCAACATCATTAATCCAATCTCCCTTTTATCCCCCACACCTCTTCTTTTATCTCTTAGTTTTCTGAACACAATTGAATTCCTTGATAGACCAGACGACCACACATTTTTCTTTGCCTTGATGTTGCTATGACTCTTTCTCCCAAACGAATGCATTGTTCTATGGCTGACTGTTTGGTCCAGTAGTTCTTTCATGTAATGACAAGAATTCTTCAAGAATGCTGACAATTTCATCCTATTTATTTATTCATTTTTGTATGTTGAGTACATTCACATCTTAAGTGTTGTTCTTCATTGCATTAGCTTTTGTTTCTCGCACTTTTGCAATGTTCTTTGTTCCAGATTTAATTTATATATGTGTGCATATATTTTTATATGTATGTATGTACAATATACAAATGTATATGTGCATGTGCGTGAATTTATGTATAAATGCATGTGTGCTCACACGCACAACACACACACACACACACACACAAAAATAAGACGAGACAGTTTAGCATATCTTTAACGACCAGTTACAGTTGTTTCGTTACCACTGTGTTTTTAACGCCATCGCAATGCAGAAGTTCCATTTGGCCCAGGACTATAGTGGAAAAGACAAGTGCCTTAGATAACACACAGTGGGACTGAACCTGGAATCGTACTATTGTGGAGTGAATGTTTTGACCATACATCATCCCTGCATCTACACAGCCATGCTTGTACCTATTTCATCATTATAATAATAATCATCATCATCATCATCATCATAACAATCCTTTTTCTGTTCTTGCAAGGTCAGATGGGATTTGTTGAAGCTGATTTCCTACAGCTGGATGACTTTCCTGCTCATTTATATTTATTGTGTGATGTCAAGACAAGGTGACACAGATACAAATAGATAATAGGAGCAGCCATAGCTCCAAGTGGTGCAGAAGTGTTGTGTGGTTGAGAAGTTGACTTCACAACCACGTGTTTTGCGTTCAGTCCCACTACATGGCACTTTGGGCAAGTGTCTTCTCCAATAGCCCTAGGCCAAACAAAGCCTTGTAAGTGGATTTGGTAGATGGAAACTGAAAAAAAACCTGTTGTCATATATATATGCATGTATATATGTATGCATGAGTGTAGGCATGTTTGTGCCTCCTTGTCTTGACATTTTGTGATAAGTTGTAAATGATTGTAACTATTATGCAAACAGTGTCAGTTATTTCTATGGAAATATTACCCCAGGGCAACCTAACATAGAAAATTTGCATCAATAAATCCTGTCCAATCCGTGTGAATATAGGTGTTAAAACAATGACGATGATATGTTTGGCAGCTGATGATAGTATAATAGTATGATTTATATTTTGTGTTCTTGTTGTTACAAGTTGTCCTTCATCCTTTTAATGTTGAACTTGTTAAAGGGTTTCTGGTTTCTTGGCTTATATTATACCATACATTGATACTGTGCAATTGTTCTCCTTTGCAATTTTAATTCTGACTGGAGCAACATTTATTTAAGGTTTTCCAGTTTAAGGAGGTTTTGTTGTTGTGCATGCATGTGCATGCACACACACACACACACACACACACACACACACACACACACACCTATCTATATCTATATATATATATATATATATTTGTGTGTGTGTGTGTGTGTAAGGTGGTGAGCTAGCAGTATCGTTAGCACACCAGGCAAAATGCTTAGCAGCATTTTGTCTGTCTTTATCTTCTTAGTTCAAATTCCACCGAGGTTGATTTTACCTTTCATCCTTTCGGGGTTTACCAGTTGAACACTGGGTTTGATATACTCGACTTACCCCCTCCCTGAATTTGCTATCCTTGTGCCATAATTTGAAACCTATATATATATACACATATATGTGTGTGTGTGATGGGCTTTATATTTCCCTCAGCCAAATCCACTTACAAGACTTAGATTTTCTTATTTATTAGAAATTTATGAAATATCATATGAAGTAGTATATATATTTATATCTCCTTCTATACAAATGACTGCGGAATAAAAACAAAAGATCAAAAAAGATCTCCTTGTCACCCCTTATATTTATTCACCTTATTTGAAATTCTGTTGTGCTCTTACAGTATTTCATTCTCAGGTCAATATGGTACTCAGTTCCTTCTGACATTCATCAGTCTCCTTCTTTATAAATGGCATCATACAAATGTATGCTTGTTTAAACACAGAATTAGGATATTGGTTTTTTTTTTATAGCCATTTATATTAAATGAATCAGGATGAGATGGTCGGGCACAGCTGTTTGGATGCTGATGTTTTGGCACGGCTGACTGGACATTCAGCCTGTTTTGGTAACAGTACTTTTTAGTATTGGAGGCAAACATGCTCATACATATACAATGCAGAAATACACACATACAAAGTGAGAGAGAGAGAGAGAGAGAGAGAGAGAAAATCATTTCAATTGATTGAATATGACTGACATAAACTCTTTCCCTCTCCTGATACACATGAAAAGAAATATGCTCACTGACATTAACAGAGAGAGAGAGAGTGGCAGAGATAGTGTGTGTGTGTGTGTGTGTGTGTGTGTGTGTGAGAGAGAGAGAGAGAGAGAGAGAGAGAGAGAGAGAGAGAGAGAGAGAGAGAGAGAGAGAGAGAGAGAGAGAGATAAAGAGAGAGAAACATTAAAACATCTGATTTCAAATAAGTCAGTGTTGAATAAGTGATGCCAAATAAGCACCACCAAAATGGCTGAGCCAAAATGTCTCATCCTAAATGGAAAGAACATTAATCTCATTCATAGTGATGTTTGTGTCTTACTGTTGATCAGTTCCTTTAATAATATCACCATTCATGCAGCAATTAATGGAATAAACATTTCTGGCCAAAGTGTCTCCTATGTATTCTTCAACCAAAGAGACTCCTACATTGTATATATGTTTGTGTATTTGTGTGTATGTGTTTCTGTGTGTACGTGTTTTTTGTGTTTGTGTGTGTGTGTGTGTGTTCAAGCTCCTCATTTTCTTCTTAAGTTTAGTTGTTGTTGTGTAGCCTTTAGTCAATTTTTGCCATAGCAGACTAAATGGCTCTGAAATCGGAAACAGAACTCTTTGAAGCAGCTGATAGGTTCCAGGACAGCAAATATCTCATGCATCAGCTCTGGTTGGCACAACACTGCATGTTCTGTCATGCAGGATTAGTGATGAGAGTCACTGTGTATTACATCAAGTTAAAATAATAGTGATTGCTCAGTGCTATGTAATTTATGTAATTCCTCAATGTTAGTGAATAGTCATAGTCTTCTTTATCAACAGATGATGTTGAATGACTCTGTGTCAAGACTGGAGTGTTTAAAACATCAAATAAAACAGAGGTATTGTGCTGGCTGTATTAACAACTTGGAATTTCTTTCTTCAACAAATGTCAGTCAAATAAATCAGAGATGTTATTAAAACTAACATGAAACTAATTTATTTTAAACTAATTAGGACCAATGTTTGTTGTTGTTGTTGGCACTCCGTCGCTTACGACGTCGAGGGTTCCAGTTGATCAGATCAACAGAACAGCCTGCTCATGAAATTAACGTGCAAGTGGCTGAGCACTCCACAGACACGTGTACCCTTAACGTAGTTCTCAGGGATATTCAGCGTGACACAGTGTGACAAGGCTGACCCTTTGAATTACAGGCACAACAGAAACAGGAAGTAAGAGTGAGAGAAAGTTGTGGTGGAAGAGTACAGCAGGGTTCGCCACTATCCCCTGCCGGAGCCTCATGGAGCTTTAGGTGTTTTCGCCCGGTCTGGGAATCGAAACCGCGATCCTATGACCTTGAGTCCGCTGCCCTAACCACTGGGCCATTGCGCCTCCACTAGGACCAATGTAGTCTTGCCTTATCCATGCAAACATGGAAAAGTTGATATCACAATGAAAATTATATATATAATTTTAATATATGTGTATGTATGTGTGTGGGTATAAGTATCTTTTATCTTTCACTTGTTTCAGTCATTAGACTGTGGCCATATTAGGGCATTGCCTTGAAGAATTTTTAGTTGAAATGTATTGACCCACCCCAGTACTTATTTTTTTTTTAAGCCTGGTACTTATTCTATCAGTCTTTTTTGCTGAATCACTAAGTTACAAGGACATGAACACCAGTTGTCAAGTGGTGATAGGGGACAAACACAGACACAAAGACACGCACACACACACACACACACATGATGGGCTTCTTTCAGTTTCCATCTACCAAATCCACTCACAAGGCTTTGATTGGCCTGACGCTATAGCAGGAGACACTTGCCCAAGGTGCCATGCAGTGTGACTGAACCTGGAATCATGTGGTTGGAAGCAAGCTTCTTACTACATAGCTATGCCTGCACCTGAAAAAAAACAACCATGTAAAGAAACAGTTGAACCAATTACAGTTGAAGAATTATTTTTTCTGTTGAATACATGTTTATTATAAATGTATATCAAAAGTAGATTGGTGGCTGACTTTGCAGTTTTGGCTTACTTGCTTTGTCAGACTATCAAGCCAGTAGGTTGAATCTTGGAAGTTACTATCATCCCTCTTATTGTAAAAGTTTAACACACACACACACACATATATTATATATATATATTATATATATATATTA
>NC_068982.1:75167530-75183770 GCF_001194135.2 Octopus bimaculoides | reverse complement strand
ACACTTGATTCTATGAATCCATATATTACACTACAAATTTATATACTAGATTACCGATGAGCTGTTGGGTCACTGGGAAACTCTGAGTTTCCCAGCAATGGAGTTTTGTTTTGTGGGTTTTTTTTTTCTTTTCCAGGTTATTTTGCATGCTTTCAATGAATATGACATCGAAATCATGCGTAAACAGCTCCTTTCCCCAGAAAAGGAAAGATTTGGCTTCTATTTCTTGTACGCCCTGCTACCACGTAACTGGTATTTTGAGTCCTTTATTGCAAATAGCTGTTACATGGTAGCAGGACATGCTAGAAATAGCACCCAAATCTTTGGAGATGAGATATGTTGAATGCACTTGAAAATGGAACAAAAATTGTTTCACACTGAAGTTATGAACGGGTCTTTTATGAAATATTCATCATATTTTTGAAGTTATTTTCACTAAAAATATGTTTGAAATATGCCCCAAAAAATTTTTGTAATGGTATTCACTTGAAAATAATTTTAAAAAACATTAAAATATTTTTTAGAGGAAGCTGAAATATAAATACTGTACAAACAGCTTACATTTTTGAAATCACATTCACTTAAAAATATTTCTAAATCATTAAAATATTGTGTTTGACATTTACTGTAAAAAAAAAAACTCATATTTTTCTATTGTCAAATCAATCTAATTGAAAGGTTAGAGTTTCTTCCCTTTCAGGACGAAGTTATATTTGGAACATTTTCCCATTGTACACCGTTTTGGGTATTCATATCCCCAAACCCTGAATATCTCAATAACTACTGTTCCAATTTACATGAAATTTGTTTCATTACATTTGTATTATCATTTCAGGGTAAATTTAATTCATAGTATTTTCCCATTATGTGCCAGTTTGGCTGGGTAACATTGCAAGCAAGCAAGATTCAAACTGACTTTTAATGTCTTATAGCTGAAAAGTTCCTGGCTTTAAGGGTATCGTTAAAGGCCTGGTTGGAGGTTCAACCTTCCAAGTTCTTTTACAGGGTTTAGAAAAAATGAAAGATCGCTGCAATAAGTGTGTGAATCTGAGAGAGGAATATGTTGAATAAAATCATAGTAACTGATCCTCCTGTATTTTTTTTTACCCAAAGCCAGGAACGTTTTAGTACTCCCTCATATATCTATATAATAATCATCATCATCATCGTTTAATGTCCATATATATACACACACGTATGATTTTCATTTTCACGCATTCATAAAATGCGTACACAAATGCACATGCACAAACTATAATTTTAACTAGCTGATAAATGCAAATTTGTGTGTCTCTTGTTGAACATTGAAAGGCCAAGAACAGTAATACATATAATGTGTAAGAAATAGAAAATTGGGTTAACAAATATGATAATAGGCTTGACTTACAAACCTATTTTCTTTTCCCCTTGACTTCCTGACTGAAACTAAACATATAGGTGCAGGCGTGGCTGTGTGGTAAGAAGCTTGCTTCCCAACCATATGGTTTTGAGTTCAGTCCCACTCTGGTACCTTGGCCAAGTGTCTTCTACTAAGGCCTTGGGCCAACCAAAACGTTGTGAATGGATTTGGTAGATGGAAACTTAAAGATGCCTGTTGTGTGATATTAGGAAGAGCATACAACCATAGAAATACCAAAGAAGACAGTAGAACTTGGTGCAGTCTTTTAACTTTTCCAGTTTCTGTCAAACTGTCAAACTCATGCCACCATAGAAAACATGTTAAATAATGATGATGATGATGACTGATGATAATGTTCACTTTTCTGTATCTGCAAGGATCAGACAGAATTTATTTGGGCAAATTTTCTGTAGCCAGATGCCTTTCCTGTCATCAAACCTCACTTGTTTCCAAGCAAAGTAATATTTGTCAATAACTGGAATGAAGGATACTGCCTGTCTGATGGTGATACTTGTTTACAATTGTTGCATGATGTCAAGACAAGGAAGTGCGTGTGCACGCTCGCACACACACACACACACACACACACATATAGAAATATACACTTACAGATAGAAAGAAAGATTATAATTTATTAATTAACCCCTTGCAGATGGATTTAGTACTGACAGTCTGTGGTTTATACTGTTATTAGGCCATTCAGTAACTACATAATTTTTCATACAAAGAATTTTACTATGTATTTGTAGATTCTTCTCGTGGTATGGTCAAAAACACAGTGCTGCATATAGCGAGACATCGTACGGTTCACACACATACACACACACACACACTGTTTCGATGTGGTCAGTATCACTTCCTGTCTGCAAGGGGTTAAACATGACTGACATATACACTTCACCTCTCCTGATACACATAAAGAAAAATATGCTCACACTAATATACCAAAGACAAAGAGAGAGGGATGGAGAGAGAGAGAGACATTAAAACATTCTCATGTCAAATAAGTTGTTGAATCAGCAACGCCAAATAAACTCTGCCAAAATGGCTGAACCAAAACGTCTCAGAATCTCCTTGAGGAAAATCAGTCACTGCTTTCTATTCTCACTAAGCAATTAGTGTAAGACAAGAATGCCCATTACTATTTATTTGTCTATTACAAAGAATGTGATGTTTCGTCAGGTCAAAAATCTTTGTAAATTCTCCTGGAAGTTCATTACATGTCAGATACCATTGAAAAATATCTCTATTATTAGACACTTTCTGAATAATCCAACTTTCAACAATAGAAATCCATCTTATTTTTAACTTTCCCATACTTTAGAAATGTTTGCAGTGTCTACTAATGCTTTTAACCTATTTATAACTAGTAAATAGTCTTAGTGAATGCTATCTTCGTTTTCTGTTTACCATTCCTGTTTGTAATAATAACCTTCTAGAATATAAACTATCCATTTCACGAAATTAAATGAATTGGAATGCTTCACTTGGGTTTTCAAAAACAACTACTTTGCACAATTGATATATTTAAGCACCCCCGTGTGTGTGGTGTATTTGTCAGTGTATGCACATGTTCTACAGGTAATGTTTGTAAGAAAAGATCTTTGCTAATTAAGTTGTTTTTAATCAAGAGCAGCTGTTTTGAGCCATACAAATTTTTGATTAAAACAAGAATTTCTAAAGACTTATTTGGTACCAATTATTGTTTCTTATAGTAACCCATCATTATCATCATCATCACCACCACCACCATTACCATCACTTCAATATCATTCTTATTCCTATCAGCAGTATCATTGTTAACACTCCAGGTAACAACATTATTGTCATCCTACCCTACTCTCATCATCATTATCATCACTATCACCACCACTACCACCACCATCAACATCACCATCCTTGTCTTCATTGTCACTGTTTATACTCATTATTGCTTGAATATTCTCATCCTTTAGTTTGTTGTTGTAACTACAATTATGTTCTTTACCTCTCTCAGTATTATCATCTTCCTCTCATGGTGCTATCAGCACCATTGTAGTCATTCATCATCATCATCGTTATCATCAGTTATGAAATATAAATACCATATTGTATTATACAGTGAGTTTTACGAAAAAAAATTATAAGCCCCTCTACAATCTTACTCTTTTACTCATTTCAGCTATGCGGTTGTAGTCATGTTGGAGCACCACCATGATCTTTCTGACTTCCTCAGTCTAGGTGTTTCACATCACCACTCCTATATGTGCCTTTGTCTCAGTTGTTGATACATTTGGTGTATAAGGGAGTTTGATTCCGCTACCCTTGTCTGTACCTAATGTCGGGCTGTTGGTTCATTCGGTATTGTAGAGAGGAGGATGTCTAGTTCCCTTTCGAAACCATCTACTTCCTTCTTATGCAAATTTCTTAGTTTTTGTGGCAGGGCATTGAAGAGCTTTGGGCCTTTGAACCCTAGGCTATTGCAATACCTGGTCCTGAATTTAGATGGAGTGGACGGTACCTTTGGTACAATACAATGGCGGCCAGTTCTGCCATTTGTATAACATGCAATGCCAAAGTTAGGTGCTAGCCCTTCTAGGATTTTCCATATGTATATTATTGCATATCTCTCATGCCTTCGCTCCAGGAAGTAAAGCTGTAGTTTACTCAGCCTATCCCTGTAGCTCATCAGCTGCACTGTTTTAATCTTTTTAGTGTAGTGGCATTGGATTGCTTCACAGGGTCAACATAGTTTCTTGATCTCTTGTCTTGAAGGACCTCAGTATCCATACTGCCAGTTGTCTGTACTTTGCTGCCATCTTGCATATGAAATGATGTGTCATTGCACATACTGATCCCCAAGTCTTTCACTGCCTGTGACTCTGGAATTGTAGTGCCTTCGGGTCCTGTAAATGTAGATTGTACTGTATTTGTGAGTTGATAGTGCAGTGTTTGAAATTTTCCAGTATTAAACTGCATGTTGTTTATTTTGAGCCACTTGTATATTGAGTTATAAAGAGTTTATAAAATGAAAAAATAAAATATTTCATTGTGAATGACATGAAATGTGTAATGGAGATAAGAGATAAGAAATAAAAAATAAGGATAAGTCAAGGTATGCATAACAAATGCTAATTAAAAAATAAATAAAATAAGATAAAGGTATCATGGGAAATGGTTTTATAAAATATTTGTAAAATATATTAGAGGCACAGAAATGTGTGGAATAGTAACAGTTCACAGGGGGTTTACCTTATACTTAGGGGAGGTGCAAGATCTAGTAATCCGTTGCAAATATACATTTTATAACTATAAGAGAAGAAAATCCTAGTATTGAAGGGGAATGTATGTAATATAAATATTGAAAGAGTGCAGATTAAAATGGTAGGGGTTATTAGAGAAGCAATACTACGTATATTTCTAGACAATTGAGGGTAGGTTATGAATAATATGACACCCTGGTTAATTTCTGCCACCAAATCATAGTATGATGTGTATATTATTATCTGATTCTAAAATATTTGAAGATATGGGTAATCCTATGTACACAAGATATTCTAAGTTCTAATTTACTATTAATTAGGTTTTGCTTATCTCTATATTTAAAATTTTGTAAATTTCCATATAGCATAGTTCACATCCATATCGGCTGTCTTTGTATGGCTGAGCTCTACGGACTATATCCCATGTTAGGCTAAATTCACTATTGCTATCCTTAAGTTCCCAGATTTTCATAGATAATGAGGTGCTGTTGGCTTTATGTCTAAGTCTAAAAGATAAAAAATGGTTATTTAGGAGCTTCTTCACATCTACAGAGCACCCGATATAAATGAAGTTATTTGTTTCTGTCTTTATTGTACATTTGTATATAACATTCTGAGCTAAACACCGACCCAATAACAGGCATTGAGACCCTACCCTATAATTACAGCTACGGATATTATTTCTATTATTATTATTATTATTATTATTATTATTATTATTACTATTATTATTATTGTTGTTATTATTATTATTATTATTATTGGTATTACTTCTATCATTTATAGTATTATCCTTAGAAGTGTCACTTAAATTCTTTGTAGTATTATCAAGTGTTATGTCAATAATACTCAAGTTATTATGAGGGTAATCCCAAAAGTAAGGTATCCAAAAATATTTAGAAATCACAGAAATTTATTGTCAATGATGTTCTATTTTTCTATATAATCGCTATTTCAGTCGATGCATTTTTGTAGGCACTGGGGCAGTTTTTCTATGCCCATGTCATACCAGCTCACTGCTATGTCGTTGAGGAAATGTTGAACCTCATCTTTCACCTCATTGTCGTTGCTGAAGCACTTCCGGCCAAATGTTCTTCCAACTTGGGGAATAGGTGGTAGTCACCGGGTGCCAAGTTTGGTGGGTTGCTGTTTATGGTCTTCTGTAAGCATTCATGGGACCCATTTTGTGCACACCTTCCGATATTGCAACTTTTCTCTCAAAACCCTATGAATAGTGCTTTGGGAAACCTCAGGAACCAAAATGTGGAGATCATCCAGAGTGATCCACTGATTTTCATGCAGGATTTGCTTAACCTTCACAACTGTCTCGCCGAAAATTGATGGTCGCCCACTTCTTTCTTCATCATGAATTTCCGTACGACCAGCTGCAAACTCCCTATACCACTTGCGGACGTTTTTGACATCCATGCACGACTTGCTATACACTTCCGTTAATTAGCAATGAATTTCAATTGGTTTAATGCTTTTTGCATTGAAAAACCGAATAACTACATGAATGTCACACTTGGCGGTAGTGTCAATCAAGAACTCCATCAAATACAACTGCCAAGTCAAGACTGAGTGTGGCAGTGAGGCATGCACAGGTACAAGCGCATGCACAACAAATACAACAGTATTGCCAATAACCGCACGCAGTTTTCCTGCATCCCCAGCACTTTGGAGTCCTTACCTTTGGGATTGAAACAGCCGTAATGCATTGATACCCGTTGTTACTTGTTTGCTTTTTATTCACCTAACTTCGAGCTACACAGACTATACCAAACTGGCTTGGTGCCTCAATTGAAGTACCTCAATTGAAGTACCTAATTCAACTGAAACTCAGTTATTGGATGGATTCTTAGAACTTTTAAAACAAGAGATCAGGAAACCATGATGGTCCTCTGGAGGACTCTTGTCCTAAGCCACTTTGACTATTGCTCTCAGCTATGGTCACCAACCAGTGTCAAATTAATCTCAGAACTTGAGGCAATCCAACGAAGCTACATGAAGAAGATAGCCTCTATGCAGCATATAAGCTATTGGGAAAGACCTAAGAGATTAAGACTCTATTCCTTAGAGCGTAGGTGAGAAAGATATGCCATAATATACATCTGGAAGATCCTTGTCCCAAACTTTGGCATCGAAAGTTACACAAATAAAAGAACTGGACACTACTGTATAGTGCCAAGGACTCCAAATTTGCCATCAAGATGTAGGACAAGATACTGCAATAGCCCGGGCTTCAGACGTCCACAGCTCTTCAGTATCCTCCCGAAGGACCTGAGAGACCGGCATGGGGTGGATGTAGGTATCTTCAAAATAAAGCTGGACCTTTTCCTGTTAAGTGTCCCAGATGAACCAACTTCACAGCAGGAGGTGCAGATGAGGGCAGCTGCATCAAACTCTCTCATGCACCAAATGTCAATTCCTGAAGTAAAATTCGTGAAGTAAAATTATGTAGCAACACCAAATGGCAGTGCCCCAGCATGGCCACAGCTTATGAGCTGAAACTAGATAAAATGAAAATACACACACACACACATCCATTTTCTGTATTAGTAATGTGTGTGTGTGTGTGTGTGTGTATATATATATATATGTGTGTGTGTGTGTGTGTGTGTGGTGTGATGGATAGTTTGTTATTTTATATTTTTAATTTTATACAGTATAGTAGGGTCAACTGGGCACTGTCTATAAGTAAAACAGCACCATGACGCAAATCACTCTGCCAGAAATGTGGAAATGACATGCTGTACTGCTTAGCATTTGTGCCAGAAGCTCCAATACAAACAGATGGTGAACACACAGAGAACAACCGTTGGCTTGCTGTGTCCCCAAAACATGTACTGAGAGTGATAAAAATCAAATATTCAGTCAACATCATGATGTTTGGAGTGATCACTAGCGATGGTGACGTTATGCCTCCTTTCATCTTCTCACATGGCCTCAGACTCAACATAGATGCCTACATCATGTGCCTGGAGGAGGTAGTGCTGCCCTGGGTCAAGAGGATGGCTGCTGGAAGACCCTATGTGTGGCAACAGGACTCTGTACCATGCCACACAAACAGGAGAGCCCAGTCATAGCTGTCAAACAATTTCTGTGACCACATTACTCCTAACATCTGGCCACCTAACTCCCTAGACTGCAACTCCTTTGATTATTATGTGTGGGGTGCAGTTGAGCGAGAGACCAACAAAACTCCTTGTAACACACCAAAGATGTACTGAAGGCAAGGATTATGGCAGCATTCACCAACTTAAACAAGGAGACCGTCCAGAAGAATTGCAGGAGATTCTGAAGTCGTCTGGAGGCCATGGTTGAAGCCAATGACGATTTTATTGAATGAATTTACTCTTTAGTATTTCAAGATATTTTTATGTAATTTTGGTAAATATATCTGTTAAAATGAGATGTCAGTGTTATTTTTATTTTTACATTATTTAGACGACAGTTTATTCACTGCACTCTGTATATATATGTGTGTGTGTGTGTGTGTGTTTGATTCTCTCATTGTGAATGTCAAATGAGGGTTTACATATATATACACACACTCAATCATTTTCTGTATTAGTAATATGTGTGTATGTTTGTGTGTATTTTATGTGTATGTATTTGTGCCTCTTCTTGGCATTGTGTATTGTAAATAGGTGTCGCTGTCATACAGATAGTGTCGTCTGTTTGTAATCTATGAAAAATGTGTCAGGTCATGGGGGAAATAGTGCCTTGCTTGGAAACAGGTGAGAGTTAGCAATTGGAAGGGCATCCAGCAAAAGAAAAATCTACTCAAAAAACTTATGTCTGACCTATGCAAGAATAGGAAAGCAAACATTAAAACAAAGACAATGACAGTAACAGTGAAAGCAGTGAAACCCACCCACCCACTCACCTGTATCAGAATATGTTTTGCTGAATGAATTTTTTTATTAAAAAAATTTTTTTTTGTCCCAGTTATTAGACTGAGGTGAAGTTGGAACACTGCCTTGAAGAGCTTTCAGTCAAATAAATCGACCCCAGTACTTTTTTTGATAAGCATGGTACTTGTTCTATCGGACTCTTTTTGCCATACTGCTAAGTTATGGGGACCTGAACACACCAACACTAGTTGTCAAGCTGTGGTGGGGAATAAACACAGACTAAAAGACACACACACTTATACAGTAGGCTTCTTTCAGTTTCTGTCTATGAAACCCACTCACAAGGCTTTGGTCAGCCTGAGGCTATAGTAGAGGACACTTGCCCAAGGTGCCATGCAGTGAGACTGAATCCAGAACCATGTCGTTGGGAAGCAAGTTTCTTACCACACAGCCATACGTGTGTACAAACCCAGTTTCTTCAGTAAAGCATGTTATCTATCTTAGGGATTATTGTATAAAATATAAAAGACCATTTAATATCTGAAACTTCAATTCCAGACACAACACTTGACATCTATGTTTTTATTTTTAATTTTCCTCTTTGATTAGGCAGAAGGCCAGTTAATTTAGTGTTAGTAATTATTGCTTGAATCAATCCCAGTGTATTGTTAGTTCTTATTGATGCGAGGAAAGAGTAAATCAATCCAGATTTGAATTCATTGTATCCCATAATGCATGTAATTCCCTGCACTTCTGTTTTAGTTCCTTTCTCATGGTTTTTGGTTTTACTTTTTTAATATCAATCTGCCCAGGACTACTGTTGGTTTTATGATAAAACTTCATATTTAAAATTATCTAAATTAAAACCTTCCATCAAAATTTCTCTTAATTTATGTCCCAAACATCAGATTAATGACAGTTATTTTCTTAAATTCTTCATTATTTTCAAAATTAATTGAAACAAAAGTAGTATATTTCAAGAGGAATTTGGTAATGAAAGGGTTAAAGTGATCTAAATCAAAACCTTCCTTCAAAATTTCTTCTTAATTTATGTTTCAAAGTACCAGATTAATGACAAAGTTATTTTACTAAATTTTTCGTTATTTTCAAAATTAATTGAAACAAAGGTAGTATATTTCAAGAGAAATATAATAAAGGAAGGGTTTACAGTAGCTTCTAACTTGGGCATAAAGACTGAAATTTGGGGGAGATGGAATTAGTTGATAATATTAGTCCACTACATGATTGGTACTTAATCATATTGACCCTGGAGAAATGAGAGGCAATGTTTCTCTTGGCAGGATTTGAACATAGGACAGAGAGAGTCAGAGAATTCGAATAAATGCTGAAAGGCAGTTTATCTAAAGTTCTAATGATACCACTAATCTCTCCCTCACCACTGCCCCCATAAAATAAATAATCACAGCTGTTGTAAGAGAACTGAAATGTTAAAAACTTTGGAAACAATAGTTGTGAAAGGTTTGAAGTTCTGATTCCAGTTACACCCGATAAAACTAAAAGGTCAGAACTCACTTCTGCTAAATTCCATCCAGACCACTTCCAAAATATATAACAACATGAAATGTGTGGAAACCAAGGATGGAGCCTCTACATATTAGCTTTATTTGCTAGAAATAGCAGCAAAGTTTCCTTCAAATCACACCCACCTATCTTAAAACAGAAATAAAACCAAGAACAATGTAACTCTAGATTTAGAAAATGTCATGGTTGATTAGAGCTGACCCATGGCTAAACAATAATGACAAGATCAACAATATAAAATGTGTGAAACCACAATTGGAGCCTCTATACAGTTGCTTGATTTGCCAGAAATAGCTGTAAAAAGTTCTCCTTATCATACCCTGCTGTCTTAAACAGGAACAACACATGAGACACTGTAATGCAAGATTTACAAAATGTCAGGAATGTCTGTAATCAAAAGTTTGCTTGATTAGGACTCAGCCAGGGCTAAACAATATTACCAATATGGAATGTGTAAAACCAATGAGGGAGTCTCTACACAATCACTTGATTTACTAGAATTAACAGAACAATTTTCCTCAAATCACACCCTGTCATCTTAACCCTATAGCTTTCAGATTTCTCTGTCAAATGTAATGCTTATTTATTCACAATCATCATCATCATCGTTTAACGTCCGCTTTCCATGCTAGCATGGGTTGGACGATTTGACTGATGACTGGTGGACCAGGAGGCGACACCAGGCTCCAATCTGATTTGGCAGAGTTTCTACAGCTGGATGCCTTTCCTAACGCCAACCACTCTGAGAGTGTAGTGGGTGTTTTACATGCCACCGGCATGAGGGCCAGTCAGGCGGAACTGGCGACGGCCACGCTCGAAATGGTGTGTTTTACGTGCCACCTGCACAGGAGCCAGCCCATCGGCACTGGCAATGATCTCGCTTGAATGTCTTTTCATGTGACAGGGAGGCAACGTTGGTAACGATCAATGGCTATGCTCAAAAGGGTGTATTTTACGTGTCATTTGCATAGGGGCCAGCCCATCGGCTCTGGCAACGATCTTGCTCAAATGTCTTTTCACGTGCCACTGGCACAATGTTTTGAATTAATCATGCAGTATCTTGTAGCTTTGAGATTTCAATGATGTGATTGTTTACTTTTAGAATGACATTGTGAGATAGGTGTGAGAGGCTGAATCTGGTCAGTTTAAACATAAAACAGGTAGAATATTTGGGTTGTGTATGGCCAATTTAAATGTTAAAGGGTTTAAACAGGAATGAAATATGAGACAATGTTATGCCTTAGGCTAAACAACAACAACAACAGCAACACCAGCACCAACAGCAGTGTGGAATGCATAAAATGGGATTCAGCAGACATTGACATTTTGTTTCTGTAATGACATTTTTGGTTTTTTTGTAGATGTCAGCATTTGATGATGACAAGGCATTTAAATAATTCTTTTATCTTTTATCTTTTACTTGTTTAAGTCATTTGACTGCGGCCATGTTGGGGCACCGCCTTGAAGGATTTTTAGTCAAACAAATTGGCCCTAGGTCTTATTTTTTTAAAGTTTAGTACTTATTCTATTGGCCTCTTTTGCTGAACTGCTAAGTTACAGGAGTGTAAACACATCAACACTGGTTGTAAAATGGTAGGGGTGACAAACACACACATACACTGACTCACACACAACCATATATATGATGGGCTTCCTTCAGTTTCCATCTACCAAATCCACTCACAAGGTTTTGGTTGACCCGAGGCTATAGTAGAAGACACTTGCCCAAGGTGCCATGCAGTGGGACTGAACCCAATGCCATGTGGTTGGGAAGAAAGCTTCTTACCACACATCCATGCCTAAATTTTGGAACAAGGCCAGAAATTTTAGGAGAATGTGGTTAGTCAATTACATCTCCCTCAGTATGTGGCTGGTACTTTATTTTATCTACCAATAATGGATGAAAGGCAAAATTGCTTTTGGTAGGATTTGAACTCGGAAAATAGTGAGCTGGAAGAAATGCCACTAAACATTTTGCCCGATGTGTTAATGATCCTGTCTGCGTGTTACCATATTCTTGTTGAAATAAACTGCTTTTGAAAATCATGAAGTATTTTACCTGTTTTATGTTCAAATTGGCCAGATCTGGTCTCTTACATCTACCCTACAATGTCATTCCCACAATATCCAATCACATCATAAAAATCTCAAAGTTATGAGAGAATAGATGATTAATTTAAAACATTGTGAATAAATAAGCATTATATTTGACAGAGTAATCTGAATGCTGAAGGGTTAGACTGGTATTTGGAACATAGATAACAGGTTTTAATTTAGATTGTTTGAAAACAGGAAGTTTGCATTATAGAACTTGGGGGTAGTGTTAGGCAGGTTGGTATCATGCCTTGATGTCACATGAACCAGTTCTCTGCAACCTGCAAGATTACATGCCCTAAAAGATGCAGCTTTATTCTAGGTGATGAGAGATGGGATCAGAATATAACAGATTTTTTGCTGAAGAGGAGCTGTGTGTATGTCTGTATGTGTTTGTATAATCACTCTGCTGTGGGTAGTGATGATACAATAATCTCCCTTGTCAAAGGGTTTTGTGTTGTTTTTATGCCTTAAAAAACATGTGGGATAAGATATTTCTTTAAAAAAAGCCCAAAACATAAACAAAAAAAAAAAACAGGTAAGGGTTAGCAATAAGAAGGGCATCTGATTGTTAAAACAGAGACTCAATAATATGTTCATCTAATTCCTGCTATCATGGAAGAACAGATGTAAAAGCATACAAACGAATGAATATTTCTGTTAAGGAAGCTTCAATAATGTCAGCAACGAGATACATCAACCTTGAAAATATCAACATTAGCAAACTCATCACCATTGTTAATGCAGCTGCTGCTATCACCACCACCACCACCAACACCACCACTGCTACTACCACCACGGCTGCCAAATCCACCATCATCTTGAGAGGCTGCTACTCTAATTTCTAGGCAGTAGCTTCTCATCACATATCTATTTGTCTGTTGTTAGCTAATAAACTAGATCTAGAGTATTGTAAAAGCATTCTGTAGAATCAATAACTTACACATTTTTACTTATCTAAACTTGCTTTGACTAAGCAACAACATTGTTTCTTTACTGTTTTTAGATAGTTTTATTTTTGGATTTGGTTTTCTTGGTTCTTGATGTGAGCTTTTGTATTAAAACAGATTTTGTTGTATCACAAGAGGGTCATTATGCCATTAATAAACACATGCACTGGTTCTGTTTCACTTCTTTTATATATTTTTGGTCAGTTGCTTAACCATCTAACCAATTAACTAATCGATTGTTTAATTAATTGTTCAGTCAAATAAGACCTGGAACAGAGAGGGTATGTCATTGATGAAGTTGTGAATGGTGATGAAAGGGATTTGGCAAACCGAGCTGCTTGACTGATTGGTTAATCAAATAATTGATGAGTTAACTGGCTAGATGATTAACCAATTGACTAATGATACTAATAAAAGTGAAATACTACCAGTGTGTGTTTGTTGGTGTTGACACCTTTCTGATATACAGCAAAATTTTAGATAGTTGTTTTGGTAGAAATGTTCTTATAAGCCAATGTATTGACACCAGTATATTACTGCTACTTAATCCTTTTTAATACCAACCTGATGAAACAACCTCTACTTCTATCATACAGACTTCCAGTTTGAAAGTGATATAAATGAGAAAAAAAACAACTTTCCATTAAGATTTCATGTTAATTAATATTGTAAACACCAGCTTAATAATAGTTTTAATCTAGGACACAAAGCTAGAAATTTTAAGGGGAGGAAGAGTTAGTTGATAATATCATTAAACTCTATACTTGACTGGTACTGTATTTTATTGCTACCAAAGGGATGAAAAACGAAGTTGACTTGAGCAGGATTTGAATTCAGTATATAAAGAGCTCAAACAAATATGTAGCGAACAACTATCAAATACCTAAGCGAGGAATCATGTGTAACTTGTGTATTGTGGTAATATGCATCAAATATGAAGAACAATATTAACTGCTTATTAAGATGGCCATTTATTAATATGATTATTATGTTGTTGCAATATAGAAAATACAAGTTTGAGTTGTGGTGTGTACACAAGTTGTTGTTGTTGCAGTAAACATATCATCTCAAGTTCCATGGTCCATTGTGTATGGCAAACTTCATCTGTGAGTTACTACTAAAGAGAGACAAAGTAATAGCATATAACTATGTAGAGAGGATGATAGATCTGCTGTTGTGTGTGTTGACCAGCATGTTGAAAGAGTTGCTCTTCAGGTAGACATCAAGTGACCAAAATAGAAAGAACTTATTTGCTGTTGTGTTTTTATATCTTTCTAACTAAACTAGGTCGAGCTGAAAGCAAAGACTTTCTCCATCAGTTGTGACCTATGTATGACATGTGAAAAATCAAGAAGTCAGCTTATTCTCATAAATTTCTTAGTGCAACAGGCTTGAACAATAGGCTGATGACTTAAGAAAATTTGGATTCAGTTTCAAATCCTATCTCAGAAATTTGCTAGCTGTTCACTACAAATACGTTTGCTCTAATAATTCTGCACATTTCCTACACTATAAATAACTCAGCCTAATAAAGATAAAGTTATTTTACTAAATTCTTCATTATTTTCAAAATTAATTGAAACAAAGACTGTATATTTCAGTGGAAATAACAAAAGGGCTAATTTGACTAACTTTGTATGCAAGAAGTAATACCATGTTAAACAGATAAAAACTAAACATTGATGCTATTGGAATTTGACATGAGAACTGTATGGTAATGAAATTAGTAATGGTAGAGAATCTCACTTGGGTTAGATCAGGTCATAGATATCCAATGGGAAAGACTTGAATACTTCATATATATATATATATAAGGTATTCATATCTAGAAGACCCTAAGAGTGGCAGGTAACACTAAGTAAGTGCTATGGACAGACTAGTTAAACTCTTGGTTTGATAGTGAGTGAGGAGTTTAATGTCGGTCTTGTATTAGCATGTATAATGTATATAGATATGATAGGTGTAGGGTGTGGCTGTGCAGTAAGAAGTTTACTTCCCAACCACATGGTTCTGGGTTCAGTCACACTCCATAACACCTTTGGCAAGTATCTTCTTCCCTAGTCCCAGGAGGATTAAAGCCTTGTGAGTGGATTTGTCTGACAGAAACTGAAAGAAGTGTGCCATATATATATGTGTGTGTGTGTGTGTGTGTGTGTGTGTGTGTGTGTGTGTGTGTGTGTGTGTGTGACTGTCATGCAAAAGGGTGTCGTTCGTTTCTAGTCTTCTGTTAAGACATGTCTGGTTACTTGGAAACAGTTACGAGTTGGTGATATATGGCCATAGAAAATCTGCCTCATGGGATTTTGTCCAACCTATGCATACATGGAAAAATGAACTTTACAATGATGATATATGATCTGGGATGGTATTTTGAATTACAAGGGAATGTTGAACCAGAGATCAGGTCATAGATATACAACTAGAAAGACTTTGATACTTAATAATCCATAATGTATATGATCCTAGATCATGTGTTAAGATACAGGGGTGTTTTGAGTCAGTGGTCATATTCGAGAAAGACATTTGATACTTAATTATATAACACTATCATAAAATAAAAACAAAATGTGCATAAATAGCTTTCATGACACTTTCACAATACATTTATGTTTTATTTATATTTTATTACACATACAAACTTTCTCTTTGTAATTTAGTATATCTCCATATGAAGTATTGCTAGGAGTGTTTGTCATAGCTTAATAGGCTAAATTCTTAGTCATTCACACAATGAGTATGGTGTCACTAATTTCTATTTCACACCCTGAATTGTACAACTGTTTACAGTTCATGTGTTTGTGTATTTGTGTGTGTCTGTGTTACTATCATCATCAACGGCCTTGTTTCTGTCTGTATTTTCTTGCTCATGTATGCTGATCAGCTTTGTAAACATCTTTCATTTCTATACATACCTACAAACATATACATGCATGTTTATTATCATCATTTAACATCCGTTGTCCATGCTGGCATGGGTTGGATGGTTTGACTGGGGCTGGCATGCTGGAAGGCTGCACCAGACTCCAGTCTGATTTGGCATGGTTTTCTATGGCTGGATGCCTTCCCTAATGCTAACCACTCTGAGAGTGTAATGGGTGCTTTTATGTGCCACCAGCAAAGGTGCCATTTGCATGACACTGGTATATATTTATATAT
>NC_068982.1:75162860-75165295 GCF_001194135.2 Octopus bimaculoides | reverse complement strand
TTTAGCCAATAAAAACACACGCACTGTATATTTGGTGTTAATTTGCTTCAACTTTATATTACATTACATTACATTAATCCTATTTCGGCCAGTTCTTTCGTCACACTTCTGTGACCTCATCAGTGGTCCTTTGCTTTCTTCTTTCTTATGTGTCCCACCTTGCTAACTATTGTTGCCCATTTTTTTTTTTCAGTGTTACATGTGTTAGATGCTAAAGGACTGGGGTGAGACTGTAACAATAGTTGAACATGCGCTTGTATGGAAAAACACAATGTAATATAACATTTCAAAATATGATACAAATATATGTATATATTCATATATTATGCTGAGGAAAATAAACTGTTGTTTTAATTATTTACCAGCATGTAACACTTGTTTTTGTTTTATTTTTACATTTATGGAATTTCTGTTCCTATCAGATTTCATTTATAGTTTGCCTTAATTACAACTATTTATTGGTTCAACTGGTATTTACACCAACACTTCTGTTTATTGGATGAAGTGGTAATTGTCTTAACACCATTTTTGACAACATTATATATAAATAAGAGAGAGAGAGAGAGAGAGAAAGAAAAGGAGAGGAAGAGAGCTATAGTGTGAGGAAGGGGAGGGAGAGATGTGTTTTTGATCTCATTCTAAAATTAGTGATGCACAAGATTGTCTTGTTGTAGCTTTAATATATGAAAAAGGTGTTTAGTCATTCTCTGGCAAGTATAAAATAATTAACCAATTGAATGAGTCCTGGAAACAGCTTACTTGTGCAAGAGCTGTCAATTGGAAGATCTGCATACAAGCAGGGCTGATTTTAAGCCAATTTGACAGATTTGTTCAAATTGGGTCCTGCATCAAGAGATGGCCCCCATGCACACAATTAAGTGGAGGATGCTATGATGATTTTTTTAAGTACATCATTGTGGTTAATGGTGGAGCCTCAAGCCATCAAGGCTTTTTGGCTGGAACTGGTGTACTACATGAAGCATAAAACACCAATCTTCAGCTTTTGTAGAGTAGAGGGCCTCACTGACAATTTTCTAATTGAGCCCTACACTTCCTAGCACCAGCTCTACACACAAGATTCCAGTAGGTTTCAGGGGTCATCAGGAGAAAATGTGCACCATTTCAGGGCCTTCCTGAAATGCACCGGTTCCCCACACTAATGTGAGACTCCACCAACTGGATTTACTAACTAGTATTCAATCTTAAGTCCATTTTCTGGATCATTACCACCATTCAAATTGTGAGGTCATACAAGTCTTATTTATCATATAGACAAACTGGTACCTGCCTCACACCCACACATCACCTCTCCACCCAGGTTTCATTATCCTTTTTCTACTTGTTCATATTCTTTTCCTACTTGTTCATATCCTTTTTCTACTTGTTCAAATCCACTCCTTGTATATCATATCACAGTACCTCTACAGCAAGAAACCTGCTTTGCTCAGGCCTGATCACTCACATACTCTCTCCTATAATGTGAGTAGTCAGGTAGCTCCCATGTTGTAACACACCTGTTCTATTCCAGCTTCTTCACTCATAGTAGTTTATTTAATAAGGATAGTTGCTGGAATTGGGAGGAAAAGCTCTGCCTGACGTGTTAGTCTGTCCTTTATCTTTGAAATCCCAACTTAACAGCTGTTCTGATTTCTTTCTTTTTTTAAACCATTTAGTTATCTGAACACTCGCCTTTGCTCAAGAGTTCTTGGACTCTGAAAAAGAAAGGCATTCAGTGTGTTGATATTAGATGCGGGTAAACACACAACTGTACACATACACACGAACATGTGTACCCATTTATTCTTTTACTTGTTTCAGTCATTTGACTGAAATACCACCTGGAGTACCATCTTAGTTGAAGAATTTGATCCCAGGACTTATTCTTTGTAAGCCTAGTACTTATTCTATTGGTCTCTTTTGATGAACTGCTAGGTTTTGGGGACATAAACACACTGATATCAATTGTAAAGTGATGGTGGGGGAACAAGGCTTTAGTTGGCCCGAGGCTATAGTAGAAGACACTTGCCCAAGATGTCACGCAATGGAACTGAACCCAGAACCATGTTGTTGGGAAACAAGCTCCTTACCACACAGCCACGCCTGTGCCTATATATATATATAGCGTGTCCCTTCATTGGTCAGGATGCACACTGTGTTTACTGATTGATACGATTTCAAATCAGTTTTTCCTTATCAGAGACATGTACTGCAATACCAGTTGGTTGTGGTGTTATTGTTTTCAATGACCTGGGCAACGTCAGAGTGCATTGTGTGTGGTGTGTACATTCCGCTTGAACTTGAAAATTGAGAAAATATATATGTAAAAATATAAAATACAATGTGGCTGTAGGTCATAACACCCAGGCAATGCCAAGGCGCATTGATAGTGTGTATGTATGTGTGTGTGTATATATATATATATATATATATATATA
>NC_068982.1:75162640-75162850 GCF_001194135.2 Octopus bimaculoides | reverse complement strand
AAGAAGTATATATGTTTACAAACACATATTCATATATACCTTTATATACATACATACACACACACATAGGCATATTTGTATACACATAAGTAAATATATATACAAAGAGGAAAGCATATATACATACACACTCTCGCATAGTATCTATACAAGTAACACAACATCTATACACTCACACACGCACATACATACACACACATGCAAACATAC
>NC_068982.1:75160393-75162630 GCF_001194135.2 Octopus bimaculoides | reverse complement strand
ATATATATATATATATATATATGCACAAACACATATATATACATATGTACATCCCCCTCACACATCTACCTACATTCATAAAGAAGTATATATGTTTACAAACACATATTCATATATACCTTTATATACATACATACACACACACATAGGCATATTTGTATACACATAAGTAAATATATATACAAAGAGGAAAGCATATATACATACACACTCTCGCATAGTATCTATACAAGTAACACAACATCTATACACTCACACACGCACATACATACACACACATGCAAACATACAAAATATATGTAGACACAAACACAAATACACACCATGTGCTTATACACCCAGCAGCCATACAGTAATTTTTTTTGGAATTTGGTGTAAGTAGAGTATCTAGCAGACTTTTCTGAGACAATATCTTGTCTAAAGCACTAATTATATTGTCGGAGAGGAGAAACAAGACGAAGAAGAAGAAACAGAAAGCTGCTTTTATACAACTACAAGAACTCATCTTCCATTTATTTCTTGTCATCTACCATCCAACACATAGGCTTTTTTTTTCCTATTGTTTAATAATTTCTGGAAAATTGCCATTTTCCTTCATCTACATTGCAGAGACTAAACATTTTGGTACTGAAGTTATTCCTTGTAACTTGATTTCACTTTCTTTCTCTTACAGATATTTCTTCCATTTCATATCTTATCTTTTTTCTTTCTTTTCTTCAATTCTCATTTACTAAAACTGTCATGTTCACCAAGTACTTCTCTTCTTGCTCCTCCTCTTCCTCCCCCTCCTGCTCTGCTTCTTCCCCCCTCCTGCTCTTCTTCCTCCCCTCCTGCTCTTCCCCCTCCTCCTCCCCTCCCCTCCACTTTACTGTCTCTGTCATCATCAACCAAATCTGTTGCCAACTTTCTTTAATAAATTATTGAAGAATTCATGCTATCTTGTATTTTCTGAGTTTATCTTTACTGCAATAACCATCAAAAGAAACCAGGAGCAGAGCTTCTCATTGGAACAGCCAAATCTCCCTCAACAACTTCTCCTTCCACATTTTGAATTAGGGAGAATATATGTTTCAGGAACCACATCTTGGAACATCACATTCCACAATAAAAATGAACCAGTGATGGTTGGAGATAGCAGTTGAATACTTTGTTTAGTCACCTAAATCCATTAAAGAGAGTGTATGTTTCAAATACAGGACTGGCTAGAAATAGCAGTTAATAGCAGTCATTGGTCTACAGTGGAGTATTCAGCATTCACCAGAATGTTGCTCACATGATCAATGAATCTAACCAATTGCGACTTTGTCTGGAAAGAATATTGGGGTCTGGCCAGGCCAATCATGACTTCATGTGGAATAGGGCTACAGTGACTGATATCAACTTTGGTGCCTTCTTTTCTGAGCCTATCAATTGGTATAAGATCAACATATGTGATTGCCATACCCAGAGAGCACAGTGAGAACTTTGCAGGATGTTGCAGAGATGACTGACAGATGACACAGTGAACAGACATAGGCAGCAGCTGAATCTAGCTAATATCTTCATGATGAACTATCCATAGTAATACAATGACTAGTTGTAACTTTTCTATGCTACTTCTAATACAATAACATCTAAACTCTCTCAACATTCATTGTAATACTATTTCAATAACATCTGGGCTCTCTCAACACTTGTTGTAATACTATTTCAATAACATCCAAATTTTCTCAGCAAGAAATAAAGTTTGTTGATAAAATCCCAAACAGATTTCATCATTTTCATCTATGTACAACTGTTGACTTCTGGTGCTAGAAATAACAGCCAGCACCCAACAGCTAACAGTCTACTCCCAACTTTGGCAGTCAGATACATCTCCTAGCAGTTAGCTAATAAGCTCAATCACCAGTGGTCTCAGCATATTACAGCCACAAGTCTTTTTGAGTAAAATATAAAAATATGTATCTCCTAAGCCCAGAACAGCTTTTTAAGGCCTATTGTTTACTTTCCATTATATAATGTAAATGGGAGCTAAGTCTTTTTCAGAATGGCAATTCAGCTCAGTTGTTGGCAATTGACCAAATATCTGACACTGATTATCTATAAGGGAAATGAGGGGCATATAGATTGCATATGGTGGTAGGGGACAAATACAGACATATATATATATATATATATATATATAAGAAAATTGAATAGATATTATCCCTTAGTGGGTTGGATTCACAACACTTAACTTTCTTGGCTATATATATGTG
>NC_068982.1:75156506-75160218 GCF_001194135.2 Octopus bimaculoides | reverse complement strand
ATATCTACCAAATGTATTGGTGAGATAAAACATGTAATTGTTACCAAAATATCAAAAATTTGTCCACAAAGGTCTATAGTAAACTCCTTATGAATCGATCTCCTTGGTTATATATAAAAAAATTAAATAAGAGCTTTGATGCTAAAATCCATATATAAACTTTAATATATATGGATTTTAGCGTCAAAGCTCTTATTTAAATTTTTGATATATATATATATATATATATATATACATATGTATATGTATATAGTCCCACCCATGCTAACATGGAAGGTGGATGTTTAACAAGGATGATGATGATATATATATATATCTTGGGTTGGCCTGGGCTATAATAGAAGATATTTTCCCTAGGTACCATGCAGTCAGAGTGAACCCAAGGCTACATGGCTGGGAAGCAAGCTTCTTAACCTCACAGCCATGCCTGTGCCCGTGTAAGGCTGTTATTGCGTGGATGCAGAGTGACATGAAACTGGTATCTCCTACTTCAGTGTTTTATGTAGATGAGAAATAAATCTCCCCTTGCTTTACACTGTCAGTCTTTTACATATCTGTTCTATGTTCTCAACAGGTAGATGAACTGAAATATAAACAATCTTATTTATGTTTAGAATGTAAATATAGAAGCGTTGAGAAATATGTAAATAAATCTTCTATAAATGATGCATCTGAAATGTCAATCCAGCTATAAATAATAACTCATAAAACATAAGGTTAAAAACCCCTTGGTTGAAAACAGGGTGGAAAGCTACACATGAGATTGAAACCATGCATCCAGTTTGGTTGTAATGCTATCACAATTATCTGGGTTATATATGCTTCAAATCCTCTAAGTAGCTTTCTACCTTTTTTTCCCCCATTCTAAGGGGTTTCTAACCCTATGTATTATCAGTTATTAGTCATAGTTGGATTGGCAGTGCATGTACAACAAAGTGTGATTTGAGAGAAAAATTGGGTATATAAGACATCAGATGTTGTGTGCAAGAGAGAATTGTGCTAGTACGGTCATGCGATGCAAATGGATGAGGACAACCACATAAAGAAGTGCCAATCTTTAATTGTGGAGGAGACATGTAAAGTGGTTGGCATTAGGAAGGGCATCCAGTTGTAGAAACCATGTCAAAACAGATAAAATTGAGTCTGGCCAGCTTCTGTCAAACTGTCCAACTCATGCAACATGGAGAACGGACATTAAATGATGATGTTGATTATTTACACATTTCTCAACTCTTCTATATTTATTTTCTAAATATAAACAACCTTGTTTTCTCACTTGTAAGATTAAAGCATCTTGTCTGAATGGATGAAAATCTGAACTATTTTAGTGTAATGGTATCACGACTGCCTAGATTTCAGTAGAGCTGTAGTTCGAATCTTGAATCCTGCAAGTAGCTTTCTACCATTTTATTGCCATCCAAGAGGTTTCAAATCCTATGTATTACAAGTTATTACTTATAGCTGGGTTAAGGCAGCAAGCTGGCAGAATTGTTAGTACGCCAGGCAAAATGCTTTTGTCTGTCTTTACATTCTGGGTTCAAATTCTGCCAGGCTCAACTTTGCCTTTTATCCTTTCAGAATTGATGAATTAAGTACCAGTTGCGCACTGGGGGTGATGTAATCAAATTACCCTCTATCCCCAAATTCCAGGCCTTGTGCCTATAGTAGAAAGGATTCTTTGTAGCTGGGCTGGCATTTAAGAGGCAGTGTTTATGGAAGATTTATTTACATATTTCTCAAAGCTTCTGTTGTTACATTCTAGATATAAACAAGCTTGCTTTCTCGCTTGTCAGATTAAAGCCTCTAATTTGGATGGTTGTAAGCCAGAGAGTCACTATAATTTAATGACATCATGATTCTCTGGTTATTACAGTAGATGCATGGTTCAAGCCTTGTAGGTGGCATTCTGCCTCTTTTCTGTCAGTAGGTTTTTAATCCTATGTATTATTTATAGCTAGAGTAAGATGCTGGGCAAAATGCTTAGTGGCGTTTTGGCTGTCCTTATGTTCTGAGTTCAAATTCTGCCAAGGTCGGCTTTGCCTTTCACCCTTTCGGGATCGATAAAATAAGTACCAGTTGAAAACAGGAGTCAATATAATCTACTTAGCACCCCCCCCCCCCGAAATTGCTGGCCTTGTATCAAGATTTGAAACCATCATTTATAGCTAGACTAGCATTTGAGATACATTGCTTGTAAAAGACTTATAAAGAGTTTGTATAATGTTCTACAATACTATATACCACAGTGTACACCAATTTCCTTTCTATTACAACACAGTTATTTAGCTAATATATTATCAACAGTGTTGTTTATTAGAAGGTATAATGTTCTCAACCAACCAATATACCTAAGGAGGGTAAGAAATATTTTAGTGTGGTAGGTTTGGACTAACTAGAATCAACATAGGTGGAGAGAAATTTGGAAGCTGACCTGACCTTTGTGTGATTAGTAAAACTGGAAAGTTATTTTGGTTTGTAGAAGTCAGAATGTATAGGTTTTGTCAGTCAGTAACTGCTGTCAGATATTAGTGAAGACAAATTTAGATTGGAGACTGACATTGGCTGACCTTTGTGTGAGAGTGAACTGACAAAAGATTTGGATAAGGGAATCAGGACAGTTAAATTTTGTTCTAACCAAAGTCAGAAGAAATAAATGTTTATTTTGGAGTGGCATTTTCACTTCTACAAAGCTGTGTGGTTAAGAAGCTCACTTCCCAGTCGTTTGGTTTTGGGTTCAGTCTCACTATATAGCACAGCTCTGGGTTGACTAAAACCTTATGAGTGGATTTGGTGGTAGATAGAAACTGAAAGAAGCCCATCATATATGTATGCGCATATTGGGAAAATGTCTTTCTAACATAGCCTTGGTTTCACTAATGTCTTATAAGTGGATTTGATGGTAGATAGAAACTGAAAGAAGCCCATCATATATGCTTGTGTGTGTGCACATGTGTGTGTCCATACGTACGTGTGTGCATGTGTCCTTGTCTTGACATAGTGAGATTGTTGTGTCACTGTCATTGAAGCAGTGTCCTTCATTCCCAGTTTTCTATCAAAACATGTTCAGTAAAGGGGAAATATTACCTTACTTGGAAGAAGGTGAGGGTTGGTGACAGGAAGGGTATCTGGGGGTAAAAAAATTTGCCTCAACCAATCAGTTTGACTCAGGTGAGCATGGCAAAGTGAACATTAACACAATGATGATGATAATGATGATGAAGTTCAAAATAACCTAAATGAAAATGGCTAAAACATAATCTATATATATATATATAAAAGAGAGTTTCTGTCTGTTTGTCCTACAAAACATAATTGAGACACCATCTCATTTATAAGCATGGGTGTTTTGTCCACTTTCACACTTTAACTATGGTGATGATAATGATGACAGTGTGACCAGAGCTAAAGTGCCAAAATTTTCAAAGAATCGACATCTTTCAATCTCTCTCTCTCTCTCTTTCTGTCTTTCTATTTGGCTGGAAATTGTCCTGTGGCAAGAATGGTCAGCGTTCAAGACAATGACAACCTCCACACCACATATATTTATTCATTTATTTATTCAAGGATGGTCTGTTTTGCACAATTAAACAGTCAATCTCTCTCTCCCTCTTTCTCTAATGACTGCCACAAGTAAAAATTAAAAAAATTCTTCAAGGCAGTGCCCCAGCATGGCCACAATCTATTGACTGGAACAAGTAAAAGGTGAAAAGAA
>NC_068982.1:75155709-75156361 GCF_001194135.2 Octopus bimaculoides | reverse complement strand
ACACACACACACACACACACACACACACACACACACACACACACACACACACACACATGAAAGATAAATTTTCTCCTGGATAAGACACCAGCCCATTGCATATAACTTCCTTTTGTTTTTCAATAATCAATTGATCTAACATTTGGTAGAGTAAAAATATGTGTCCAGAATCAACAAAATGCCGGAAATAATTTTGAACTTGTGACCCCCTGCTGAGATAGTATCCACTTAACATCCTGCTTCTACTTCATTATTGAAGCTCTTTGAAATATTCAAGTAGAGTTTGGGTATTTTTTCTGTTATATCTTGTACATCTTTACTGTCTGTGATTGGCTGTTCTGCCTACTTCTTAATAAAGGGTCATTCTGTTTGCACTTAATGTTAATTGTCTTGAAAACCAGACACACTCTTTAATTAAACAGTGGTTTTTCTACAAATTGAATTTACGCGCGCGCGTGTGTGTGTGTGTGTGTGCGCATGCACGTGTGTGGATTTATAATATAGAACTGTGATGAACTGTAACCTCAGACACTACCACAAGAATATGTGGAGTTCTTTACTGATCCAAACAATATTGTTAGCCTGGTGTACTAACAGAGTTCATAAAGTATTTTGCCCAGATTGGTAACCCTTCACTAATAACTATATATAT
>NC_068982.1:75153675-75155631 GCF_001194135.2 Octopus bimaculoides | reverse complement strand
TATATGTACATGTATGTACATACCTTCATCTACATGTACATATAGATACAAAACTGGGTACATGACGTGGCAAAAGAACATGGACAAAATGATAAACAAGGTACAACAAACAAGCAAGCCACATAGAAACATCTCCTTCATCAGCTGTCACCATTAAAACACCAGCGTTTTATATATATATATATATATATCCACTTCTTCCACCGCCTCATCATTTTAACAATCGTTTATCATGCTTCTATGGGATTTGTTGAAGCTGATTTGTTGAAGCTGATATTTCTATGGTTGAATGCTATTCCTGTCACTGACCTTCAACTTCTACCTAGTAATCTAACATTTCCTCATGGCCAGAGATGTTTTCAGTATTGGGAGTGTACAACTCCACTTGCATGATGATGATGATGCTTATTTACAAATGTCACATGATGTCAAAACAAGGAGACATAAATACTCTCTCCCGTGTGTGTGTGTGTGTGTGTGTGTGTGTGTGTGTGTGTGTGTGTGTGTGTTGCATGTTGGATGGGTGGTTGTGTAACTAATAATAATAAAAAAAAAATAGAAAAGCAGAAATTTTACTGATGGTTCATAATTTGTTATGGATGGCTGTTTTGACAGATAAATTAAAAACATAATTTATATAATTATTTAATTAATACGCATAATTAGTTAATTCAAATTTTTTTTTTTTAAACGCAGTGTCACAATAAAAGACCAATTTAATATAGGAAAATATATACGTATGTGTGTGTGCATGTATGCATGTGTGTGTGCATATAATGATATAAATAATATATAAATATATGCATATATCCATACATATGTACATACCTACATCTATATATATATGTGTGTGCATATATGTATATTTGTGTGTGTATATGTGTGTGCATATATGTATGTGTGTGCATATATGTATGTGTGTTTTTTAATTCTTCCCATCACAAGCAACAAACTGAATCTTTGTCATTGAATAAATATACTTTTACTAAATGTATTGAAGAATTTTCTCTTATAAATCCAGACATTCTTTCATTTTTTTCTTTTGTTCTTTTCTTTTATTCTTTTACTTATTTCATTCATTTGACTGTGGTCATGCTGGTGCACTACCTTGAAGGGTTTTAGTCAAACAAATTGACTCCCAGGACTTATTTCTTAAGCCTAATATTTATTCTATCAGTTTATTTTGCTGAACTGCTAGTTTATGGGAGTGTAAACACACCAACACTGGTTGTCAAGCAGTGATGGGGAGACAAACACAGATACAAAGACACACACACACACACACACACATACACATGATAGGCTTTTTTCAGTTTCTGTCTATCAAATCCACTCACAAGGCTTTGGTCAGCCTGAGGCTATAGTAGAAGATACTTGCCCCAGGTGCCATGCAGTGGGAATGAACCTGGAACCATGTGGTTTATATATAAATATATCTCTTTTGAAGCTCCAATAAAGCTGTAAGGTAATGGACAAGCACTCAGCTATAAGTGCACTGCATCTTATAGTAGAAACAGCTGTAAGGTAATGAAGTTCATTAACATAATGATTTATTCTCCTGACATTTATTTAATTTCTTATAACAGTCTGTGCTAGACTAATGCTTTTTTCCCTGAAGCATATGTATATTGAGTTCAAACAGGTTATTAGTATCATTATGTCAAAGCGAAATATTAATATATATATATATCATTTACTTCTTTCAGTCATTAGACTGTGGCCATGCTGGTGTACCACCTTGGAGAATTTTTAGTCAATTGAATCAACTCCAGTTCTTATATTTTTAAGCCTGGTTCTTATTCTATTGGTCTCTGTTGCTGAACTGCTAAGTTACAGGGCCGTAAACATATGGTTGTCAAGCAGTGGTGGGAGATAAACACAGACACAAACTCACACACACGCGCGCGCACACACACACACACACACACACACACACACACACACACACACACACAC
>NC_068982.1:75148617-75153387 GCF_001194135.2 Octopus bimaculoides | reverse complement strand
AAGGGTTAATATCAATGATACTGTGACAGGGAAATACTTCAGGAAGTATCTATATGTATTTGTATTTACCATTTTACCGATGGACTGGCTCCTGTGCAGGTGGCACGTAAAATACACCATTTTGAGCGTGGCCGTTGCCAGTACCGCCTAACTAGCCTTCGTTCCGGTGGCACGTAAAAGCACCCACTACACTCTCGGAGTGGTTGGCGTTAGGAAGGGCATCCAGCTGTAGAAACTCAGCCAGATCAGATTGGAGCCTGGTGTAGCCATCTGGTTCACCAGTCCTCAGTCAAATCGTTCAACCCATGCTAGCATGGAAAGCGGACGTTAAACGATGATGATGATTTTGCTTTCAATTTTTTGGCGTGTGCAGGTTTCTGTGTTTGTCCAATACTTATTCAGCTACAAATTTTCTATACACAGCTGTGGCTGCATGGTAACAAGTGTGTTTCCCAACTGCATGGTTCTGGGTTCAGTCCCACTATGTGGTACCAAGGGCAAGTATCTTCTATAGTCCCTGGCTGACCAAAGCTTTGTGAGTGGATTTGGTAGAAAGGAGAAACTGAAAGCCTATTGTATATGTGTATATGTACATATGTATATGTGTGTGTGTGTGTGTGTGTGTGTGTGTGTGTGTGTCTGTGTTTGTGTTTGTCCTCCACCATTGCTTGACAACTGGTGTTGGTTTGTTTGCGTTGCCATTACTTTGCAGTTCACCAAAAAGAGGACCATATAATAAGTACCAGACTTGACAAAAACAAAAAAATGTACTGGGGGTTGATTTGTTTGACTAAATCCTTCAAGGTGGTACCCCAGCATGGCCACAGTTCAATGACTGAAACAAGAAGATAAAAGATGTAACTGTGTGTTTTGTGTGTTTGTGTGTATACTTTATGGTTTAACCAGAGATGAAAGAATTTTTTTATAAATGGCGTGTGTGTGCTTGTGTGTGTGTGTGTGTTTATATGTGCTTGAGTATCTGTATGAGTCACTATTTTTGTGTTTGTTTATATATATATGTGTGTGACTCAATGTTTTTGTATTTGAATAATTGTGTGTGTTTCTGTACGTGTGTGTACGTTTTGTCTGTGGATACTATAGTTTGTTTGTAACAGATTTCCTTTTATATCTTTTTCAAGAAATTTTGTCTGTGTGTATGTGTGTGAGTATTTTTCTTTAGAGGAGTGGGAGTGTTTTAAATGTAGTTTGTATGTGTGTGTGTGTGTGTGTGTGTATGCATATGTATATATATGGGTGTGAGTGTGCTTGTATCTGGGTGTTTGTGATTGTATATTATAACTTCTCTAAACCCAGCTTTTCGTAAGACATTTTGTGTGTGTGTGTCAGTTGTCTGTGGTTGAGAATTCTCACCCAAACCACTCTGACCATTTTTAACTCCGAAAGTGAACAGTTTTTGGTGAAGCAGCATTTTTTGTTGGAAGGCCAGTCATTAATGACTCTAATTAATGGTGCACTACCATTACTTTGAGGTCGGTAATAACTAATGGTCTCTAACTCATTACAGGCTAATTAAATTACCATAAACCACAGTCTTGTCATTTTACCCTCTGTTGTCTGTTGAATTCTCTCTCAGTCTCTTTCTCCAGAATGTTGTCATATGACCTTCACCTAATTCTCCCTCCAGAAGGTGAAGTCATATGGCTATTAGGTATCTTTTTTTGCCCTTTCAGAGTGTGATATGTGTCATTGCAAGTGTCAGCTGATCTCTCGCTCCAGTGTGATATTGAGAAACACCCAGGTGTCTGTTAATCCCTCACCCTGGAGCAATGTTATTCCAGGGTCACATAGCCTTCAGTTGATCTGTCATTACTGTATGATATCATATGATCTTCAACTAACTGTTAATCTCACTTAAGAGTGAATCACTTAACCCTCATAAGTTAATTGTTCTGTCACTCATGCCTGAGTATCCTGTAAATTTCTGATACCATTATGACTGGAAACAAATAACATTACTTGTATTATAACAATGGCAATAATGATGCTCATCTACAACCAAAGTGTGATGTCAAGACAAAGGTACACATACATGACAGCTTCTTTCAGTGTCTGCCTACCAAACCCACTCACAAGGCTTAGAATAGCCCAGGGCTATAGTAGAAAGCATTCGCCCAAGGTGCTGGGCAGTGTGACTGAACTCAAGACTACTTGGTTAGGAAGAAAACTTCTTCACCATTTAGCTACACCTGTGTGTGTGCGTGCATGTTTGTGTATGTATATATATATATATATAATATATATATATACGGAAAATTTAACAAAAACGCAAATGGAAATATTACAAAAACATAACAAACAGAAAATTCGTAGCTTATTCCTCATCAGTCAAAAGATGATTACAATTTCACGCCTTTAATGTTGACATTGTTCACTCTTGGTGCTGCCAGTTGCAAAAAGCCACAGAATAGCTAACAAATGTACAGGACAATGATGAAAACAAACATGACAAAATAAAACATACAAATACAACAAAAAAGCCGTGTGACTGCAAGACAGACTGACATGGGGTAACACAAAGGAAAATGAAAACATCCTGTAGGACTGGAGACTAGAGAAGGACAGATAGAAAGTCAGAATAAAGGAAGAAGTAAAGTATTAAGAAGGGAATGAGAGAGAAAGAGAATGGGAAGAACGCAAAAGAGAAGCAAAGAAAGAGAAAGAGACAGAAGTATATATATTACTTTGAAATGACAAGCTTGTCAGTGTACCCTCTTGCTCCAGAAGGTAGGTATAGGCATGGTTGAGTGGTTAAGAAGTTCACTTAGCAATTACATGGATTCAGGTTCAATCCTGCTATGTGGCACATTGGCCAAGTGTCTGCTATGGACCCTAACTGAATGGATTTAGTGATGATGATGGTGGTGGTTGTGGTGGTTAGTAGTAGTAGTGTATATTTGTGTGTTATCTTGACTAAGATGCCATGCAGTGATATTGAACGTGGGACCTCATGATTGTTTGGGCATGCATATGCTTGGGTAGTATACTGATACACATGCACACACACTGCTGCAAATGCACATCTGTATATGTATTCACTCATATACCAGGATATGCATGTATGTATATTCAGTTTTTTTTTATGATAACCATAATGTGCACACATACTTCCTCTTTCTCTCTCTCTCTCTCTCTCTCTCTCTCTCACACACACGCACACACACACACTAGCTCACAAATCCCCTATAGATTTATTGAGAAAACCAACCAGTTCAACAGGACATGAGATGAAAATAAGCAAAACTGCAATTGTCAGCAGTAGACAACATCACAACTACATTATCTTCTGTCTCATTTTCTCTGTTCTTTACAGCATCTAAAGAGGTGTAGTACATTTGTTGTGTGTGTATGTGACAAATTATCCCAGCTTTTGAATAAACAAAACCAGATTACATCATCGTCATTATCATCATTTAATGCCTGTTTTTCATTCTGGCCTGGGTTGGACGGTTTGACTAGAGCTGGTAAGTCCAGATACTGTACCAAGTTCCATTGTTTGTTCTGGCATAGTTTCTCTGGCTGGATGCCCTTCCTAATGCCAACCACCCCACAATATGTAATATGTGCTTTTTATTTGACAACAGCACCAGTGCTTTTAATGTGGCTCCAACATGAGTGCTTTTAATATGGCACCAGCACAAATATCAATTCTGCTGTGGTGGATAGGTCTTCTCAAGTGCAGCAAGGCACAAGATGTCTCAGTCCTTTGTCATCTCTTTCACAAGGCTTGGATTACAAGATAATATATTTGTATCATTATAAAATAAACTGAAATAATTGTAGGATCTGAATATGGTATTTGGTATTGACCCTTTTTTCGCCATACTTCCTTGAAATAAATTTGTTTCAATTAATTTTGAAAACAATGAAAAATTTAGTAAAATAATTCATCATTAGGTTGATGTTTACAACATAAATTAACAGGAAATTTTGATGGGAAATTTTAATTTAGAACACTTTAGAACAGGAAGTTTGTACTATAGAATGGGAGTGTGTGTGTCTTGGACAGATTGGTATTAAAAGTGTTAAAACATGACCACTACACATCATAAGAAAATAGATTTGCTCTATAAACTGTTTCTTTCTGTCCGATGATGATGAAGTTAAACCAGACTTTGATGACAACCCTTTTGATATTAGCCTGTTTGAAATAATTATCGTGCTAGATGAGTCATTATGGTTGATGTGCCACATCTCTCCATAATGCTGTTAAGAGTGCAGTGAGGAGGTACAAGGGGATGAGTTAGAGGTAGGTAATGCACATGATAGTGCTGTGTAGACGAAGGACTACCAAGGTTGAGGGTTGGGATGTGAGAGTGGATGTGTCTACTAATCACTGGCAATATGTTTACTTGTCAGGCAGGCAGTTATTACTTATTTAAAAAATAAAAATATTTATTGGTCATATAAGTGCATGGTGGTCTAATACAATAGATTTTTGCCAGGTGACTATAGACACACACACACACACACACACACGTCTGAGTGGGCAAATGAAAGAAAGGGCACTCAACACATTTATTGGGAGTTACATGCATTGTTCAAAACGATTTGCTTCAGATTCTATGCTACTTAAAGTTTCAAAGTCCCTAATTGGGGCCTTCCATTAGGCCATTGGAAATCTGAATGAATCATTCAGATTTCCGGTGGCCTGATGAAAGGTCCCTGTTTGGGGCTTTGAAACTTTAAGTAGCACAGAATCCAAATCAAACTGTTTTGAACAATATATATATATATATATATATATATATA
>NC_068982.1:75134461-75148543 GCF_001194135.2 Octopus bimaculoides | reverse complement strand
ACGTAGTTGAAATTTACAGAAAAACAAAAGATGAAGACAGGTGTATAAACAACAAGCAGGTGTATTAGTTTGGTGCTCGGGAAGGTGAGAAAGTCTTTTATGTTTTGAGCCTAGGCTCTTCAACAAAAAGGAACACAAGGATATATATATATATATATATAATCTTCATCATCATTTTAATATCCATTTTTCCAAGCTCACATAAGTTGGACAAAGTTTATTAAGACAGATTTTCAATAGCCTGATGTCTTTCCTTGTTACCAACCCTTACCTGTTTCCAATCATGGTAATAATTCCCCTTGACCAGACATGTTTCCACAGAATATTAGAAATGAATGACATTCATTTACAACTATCATGCAATGTCAAGGCAAGGAAACACAAACCCACATGCACACTCTTTTTTTTCTCCCCTCCTCTCTCTCTCTCTCTCTCTCTCTCTCTCTCTCACACACACACACTATTGGGTTTCTTTCAGTTTCCATCTACTAGATCCATGCATGTATCACACAGTGAGACTGAACCTAGAACTCTATGATCAGGAAGCAAACTTCTTTACCCCACAACCACACTTACACTGTATATGTATATATATATATACATATACACATCTGAAGAGAAGAGAGAGGCTAGAAAGGAATGCTGAAAGGGAAAGAAATCACATAATAATAATAATAATAATAATAATAAGCCTTTCTACTGTAGGCACAAGGCCTGAAATTTGGGGGAGGGGGATAGTCGATTATATCGACCGCAGTACTCAACTGGTGCTCAATTTATTGACCCCAAAAGGATGAATGGCAAAGTCGACCTCAGCAGAATTTGAACTCGGAACGTAAAGACGGATGGAATATCACTAAGCATTTTGCCCAGCATGTTAATGATTCTTCCAGCTTGCCGCCTTAATAATAATAATAATAATAATAATAATAATAATAATAAACATATATGAAGAATTTGGAATATGGGAACAGTAAAGGTCATGCCTATAATTACTGGTGTGTTGGGAACAGTAAGCAAAGATAAAGAAATATGGCTGAAGGAGATTGAAATAGAATGCCTGGTAAAGCTTCTACAGAAAGTTTGTTTCTTAGTGACAGCAAGATTATCAGGAGAGTTCTAACCACTTGAAAGACTGCTGAAAACTTATGGATACCTAAGGTTACAGGTAGTAACCCGCTACCCACATAATTCCTACCAGGAATAATCCGAACCTGAGCCAAACCAAAATAGTAAACAAACCTTATTCAGGGACCCTTTGAGCAGGATGGGCTACTTGATCTGAAGAAAATGGCAACTAGGCTCCACCTGCAAGTTCATGCACTGTTTATCTTGATATGAGATAATCATAGCACACAAGTAATAGTGATGCATTTACTTAGTGTACACTTATCAGATGGGTAGTCATGATGGGTATATTGGGCTTCGTATATTTGTATCCCAGTATCACTTTGACGGCATGCATTGCTCTAAATAATAATCCTTTCTACTATAAGCATAAGACCTGAAACATTGTGGGAGGGGTTTAGTGAATTGCATCGACCCCAGTGTTTAACTGGTACTTATCTTATTGAACCCGTAAAGGATGAAAGGATGAAAGTCAACCTTGCCAAAATTTGTACATACATAGTTATAAAATTATCATTTTCATGTGCACTTCATCATGTAGGTATAGGTTGAACTGTACTTTTTGAGGTAATGATTAATGGTCAGATGCCCTTCTTGAAGTTACCCCTTTTAGGATTTCTTCTTACAGCTTGCAGGGATAATGAAGTACTGAAAGAATGTGCTTTTGAATAAATTGTGAATAAGATCATATGTATACATTTGATGGGGCCAAAACACCTACAGAGATGCTTCACTTCCTGATGAGATATTCAACTCCTGCATACAGAAATAGGGTACAGTAACACCCTCAGTTTACAAGTGTGTAAATGGGGGTCTATTGATACAGAGAAACACACACAAAAACGCACCCTTTTTGTCTCTCTTTCACACACACACACACACACACACACACACACACGCACGTGCGCTTGTTAAACATCTTGGTTCTTTTCTTTCCATTTTTCTTTTCATATTTTGATATTTCATTTGTGAAAAAAAAAAGAAAAAAGATATGTATTGAATGTGAAGACTATTGATGTCTTGAGAAAGTTCGTCAAAAGAGTCTTAGTAATTTCACTTAATTGTACAACCTTCTATTGACAATTCTCACAAAATGTACAATTTTCACATGACTCCTTGTGTTACACTTCCATTTCTGCTTTAGTTTCATTAATGCTTTCTTTCAATTAAATGCTATTTCTAATTTTATTGTTGCTGTCTTTTTTGTTTGTTTCATTCATTGTTGCTGTTGTTAATGTTGTTGCTTATGATTAGGGTTGTTGTTGGCATTTCATCTTTTTAAGTGCTGCAGATTGTTGTTGCAGTAATCATCGTCTTTCTCTCTCTCTCTTTATCTTTTTGTCTTTTTCTCCCTGTTACTTTCTCTCTGTGTGTCTCTGTCCCTTTGTCTCTCTCTCTCTCTCTCTTATTCTGTTTTCCTCTTCCTCTTTATCCTCTCCTCTCTCTCACTCCCTCTTTCTGTAGTTTTCTTTCTCATTTCACTTTTTTTTTAAACACCCTCTCTTGTCAGTCTTTAACTCTTTCTTCTTGACTACTTTTCTTGTCTTTCTCAACCCTTAAAAGTTCTCTCTCTCTTTACCTCTCATATTTATTCTTTTCCCCCTATCTTTCTATCTCTTCCACGAGAGTATGATTCTGTTACTCTTTCTCTCTCATATTTCTTATTAACACACATACACACTCTCTTTTATCTTCTCATTTCTTCTTCCTCTTTTGCTTACACCTCCCCCCTCTCTCTCTCTTCTTCCTTTATTTAATCTTTTCCCCCTTCCTTCCTTCCTTATCTCCATCCTCTTTCTCCATTTCCCATGCTCTAAGTTAACCTTTCTTTTATGATATACTGTTTTTTCCATGTTCTAGAATAAAAGTTCCCAGCTCATTCCCTCTTCATACTACAGAAACACATGTGCCTCACATACACATGAATTCATTCTCTTACACATACATAAATTTGCACGCACACACACACACACACACACACTTATACATATAACCCTATGCAATCATGAATATACAGCAATACTCTCATATATATAGAAAAATGCATGTACACCACACATATACACACATTTTGATGAATTTACATAATTACATGTACACATATATACAAACAGATGTGTGTACACACACATGCACATACACACACATGCACATACACACACATGCACATACACACACATGCACATACACACATGCACATACACACACTAACAAATATTTGTCGTCGTCATTGTCATCTTAATCATCATCATTTAATGTCTGTCTTCTATGCTAGCCTGGGTTAAATGATTCAACAATCCAGAAAACTGCTTCAACCTTTAAAGTCTGCTTTGGTATGGTTTTTACAGCTGGATGTCCTTCTTAACAGCAACCACTTTATGGAGCATACTAGGATGCTTTTTCATGGCACAAGTACTAGTGAGGTCACCAAGTAACTTACAAACACAAACTAACAAATATATAAATATATACAGTAATAAAATAAAACATGAGTTCTTGTTCATAAGGTATTTAATTACATGATCTTACATATGTTTCATTAACATAAAGTGATTATTACGTAATGGAAACTACGTAATTAACCCTTACTGTCAAATCTTCATAGACATTTAATTTCTATACATGATATTGTTGGAATGAAAAGTGAAATTGCTGGAATGAAAAAGTCACCATCTTGGAGATGGCTCCACCTTTTCTTTCCAACAATATCATATTTAAGAAATTACCTTCCCAAGTTATGTTCCGAATCATGTATCATTTCCAAATTTCTGTGAAAACATCTGGCCATGGGGAAGTCTTACTTTGCTTGGAAAGAAGTTAGAGTTGGTGACAAGAAGGACATCTGCTTGTAGAGCAGTGGTTCCCAAACTTTTTGGAGACACGACCCACTATTTATGACACCAGTTTATGGCGACCCACTAATCTCTACTGGGTAAAAACAGACTTTTCCTTTTTACAATTACGTGCGAATAAATAACTTAAGAAAATGACCACCTCTGATTTGTTAAGTTCGTGAAGAAAGCCTACTGCTTGATAAAACAACCAGTCTGGTATTGAAAACATGAGTCTTGAACTATCTCGATAGACAGCAGTTAATCAAAACTAATGCGTAATTTTATAACTTTTTGCGACCTACTAGGATTCCGTTCGCGACCCATCAGTGGGTCGCGACTCATAGTTTGGGAACCACTGTTGTAGAGAATCTGTCTTAGCGAATTTTGTTCAGCCCATTAAGGTATGGAAAAGTGTATAATAAATTGATGATGAAATACAATCATCCTCATAATTTAATATTTGTCTTCATTGCTGGCATGGATTGGGGAGTTTGATAGAATCTGATGTGTCCAAAGATAGCATGACGCTTTAATGTCTTCTGTGGCATAGTTTTTATGGTTGGTTGCCCTTTTTAATGCCAACCACTTTACAATATGAAGGTATCTGGCATAGTGGTTAGGGTGTTGGTCTTACAATCATTCTCTGAGTTTGACTTCTGGGCTGGGCTTACTTTGTATCCTTGATCAAGTCACTTCATTTCATATCATTTCAATTCACTCAGGTGAAAGGTAACTTCTAGTGGCGTGCTGGGATCAACCCAGCACGCCATATTGGGGGGTGGGGAGGTGTATAGTCTAAAATCATGAAAATCTGGATTAACTTCAACCAAATAAGCCTGTAGGGTCAAGGAAGACTTTATACACATAGACTGTCATAAGAAATTCTCTACGTGTAGACAGTCATTCACCTGAACATATACACACACACACATATCCACAAACATTCATACTTATGGAAGGATGTAGGTTCCACATTTCAATATGAAAAACTAGCAAGCAAAAATATTTTTCTTTCAGTATTTCTAATGCTACTAATTCATCATGAATAAAACTAAGGGTGGGTTGAGAGTAAAAATCACACACACAATGATGTTGATGTGTGCGTGTGTGTATAAATAGAGAGGAGAGGAGAGAAGGAGAAAGAGTGTTGCTGTTAAGAATAGACTATTCAAAGTTGTTTCTAGAACAGGAAGAAGCACCATTTATTAAGAGAGTTGATGACATACATGTACATATGCACACTCGTACGCACACAAAAATGCAGGCATGTGCACATACACATACATAACATGCAGTCACGCACAAGCAGATGCATGCATACACATATACTAATGCACACACACATACATGTATGCACAATCATGTTTACTCATACACACACACACACACATACACATGCACACACATATGCATATGAGTACGCACACATACACACACACAATTTTGGTGGAACAAATAGGAGAAATAAAACTCTGACACAAATATATATACTTCATATATTTTAAAACTTTTTGCTGATTAGTGTGTGTATGTGTGTGTGTGTGTGTGTGTATGTATAGATGGTGCATTGTTTAGTGGTTAGAGTTATTGGCTTGTGAACATAAGGTCGCGAGTTCCATCCCAGCAGCACATTGTGTCCTTGAGAAAGTCACTTTATTTCATGTTGCTCCATTCCACGGAGCTGGCAAAAATGAGTTGTACCTGTATTTCAAAGGGCCAGCCTTGTTACATTTTATGTCACACTGAATCTCCCACAGAACTACAATAAGATTACGTGTGTCTGTGGAGTACATGTGTCATATTTGTACTGCGCTGCCGAAGGTAAGTATGAAAATAAATATGCAAAAAAATAACCCATATGCAAAAAAATAACCCATGCAAATTTTAGTGAAGCGATCAACATTTGATTCTCATGATCAACCAACCTAATTCTGCATTTCACATCTCACAGTTTTGAACTGCTAAACATTATTATTGCACTTCCTTAATTTGAATCTTAAACCTTAAAGACTCCATTCATACATTTCTATATATACATACTTTTTTATTGCCCATTACTCCAATAATTCTGCATTTTTACAGTTACACTTTTTTCATGACAGTAGATAAATTTTTTAATCCAAAACGTATTTGTAGCGGCTTCATGCAGGCATAGCATGGATTTGATCCTTGATTACCAAATTTCATTTAACATTTCAACAGCGTTTTTCTCACTGTAAAACAACACTTTTTCTGTGAATGACAGCAGTTACACATTTCCCAGATACCTTCGCTAAGCAGAATAATGTCTTTGCCTCTCGCCAACCTCCGACAAACACTCTTACCAACCTCCGACAGTCTTTCTTGCCAACCTCCAAAAACCTCTCTCACCAACTTCCAACAATTTCTCCCTCCTCCACTGACAGATTTTTTGTACTTTTTCATGACGGAAAATACACCTTTTGTGGCAATTATAATGAAATTGCTTACATAATGTATATGTATATATATGTGTATATATATATGTGTAAATATATATATATGTATATATATATATATGTATGTGTATATATATGTGTATATATATGTGTATATATATATATATATATATATATATATATATATATATATATACACATATACGCTTAATGCAAAAATATAATTTCTTTCCAGTTTAGTTTTATGTTAAGTTTGTATGCTTTATTGTAACATTTTTATAAAATATAGAGAAAAAATATAGAACAAATATGTAAAATGTCTACATGAATTGTAAATAAATCTTTTATCTGTACTTTTAAAAAATTGTCATTAAGTATATTTCATTCATAAATTTCAATAAAGATATAAATAAATTTTTTAAAATGAAAGTAAAGAATTTTCTCAATGATATTTAAAAAAAAAACCCATTCTTTATGTTCCTTTCACTTGTCTTCATTTCTTTTCTTTCTTTCACTTTTCCTTATTTTTCATTTTCTTCACTCATTTTCATCATTTCTTTGTCTCTTCCTTTTCCCTTCCTTCCTTCTCCTCTCTCATTCTCAAAATCCCACTCCTCCCTTTATTCTTTTGATTTGCTTTCTTTCTTTTCTAAATACAACTTCATTTGTTTTTAACCCCCTCCTTTCCCTGTATTGCCTCCAATAGTACAGCATTTAGTAGTTTAGTTAGTTCTCAGTTCTTACTGTTAATCCACATGACTGGGGAATAGAGACCAGAAGGCAGGGATTATTCTGACAATGGATCATCTACATCTTCTGTCCAAGAAGAAAAAATTACCCAAAATGTTTCAGAAAATTGTCCACAACTTTAAACGCAGGAATTCCTATCTCTATGTAAGTAAGAACATACATCTCTCTCTTGACTTCTTTTGTTCATCTCTGATTTCTTCTTGCTTCTTCCTCATCAATTTTTACTTTTCATTTTTTGGAAATATATGAAACAATACCAATCTGGGGGTGGTACATTGACAGAACTGCAGAACATCAGTCTGGCAGATACCGTGTGGTATTTATTCCAGTTCTTTGCATTCTCATATTCAAATCCCACCATGACCTACTTGTTGATAGACTTATTCCATCACCCAATTTAATGCCATTACCTGGTGCCTCTGGTGTCTTCAGTGGAGACTTCTCTTTTGCAAGCAGTCAGGCCAAATCTCTGGCTTGATGATATCTTTCTCTCTCCCTCCCATCAGACTCAGAGGCATTGTAAATGGCCATGGGCACTATCCTTCCTCCTCACTAAAGAAGAAATAAAAATTGATCCTGTTATTGTCATTAATGTTATGTTTTTACTAATATCCCTGAGGGTAGTGAGCTGACAGAATTGTTAAAATGTTGGTAAAAAAAATGCCTTTACATTCTGACTTCTAATCTTGCCAAGTTGAGCCTTGTTTTTCATACCTCTGGGGTTGATAAAATAAACTACCATGTACTGGAGCTAATGGTATTGATTAACCCCTCTGCTCAAAATTGCTATCCTGTATCTGTATTAAAAATGATTACTGTTAAATAGCCCTTGTTAGCTGTGTGGAAGTAACACTAAAGCACGTTTAATTATTTAATTTGTTTGTATTCTAGAAGCCCAATGTCAATCTGCATATGTTGTAGTTGTATATGCAGAACTCCTAGTGATCCCAGTGCATTGTTGTACCCAGGGGTCCAGAATTCTGTAAAGACAATTCTGTTGATAGCTTTAGTTTTATAGAATAAGCTTTCTAACAGTGCCAATAGTTGTCTGGATCAATAGGATACCAACCATTCATTGAAGAACTCAGCAGTTTGTATCCTGTTGTCAGCACTGTGGTGTTTCATGGCCAAGATATTTAACTGTCCAGTAGTCATCACACCTGTGGCAGCACTGTAAAATTGACTAGTGTTTCATTAGTTTGCAGTGCTGATTTCAGCTCCTCATCTATGAATATAGCTTAACTCTAACATTCAGATTATTCTGTCAAATGTAATACTTATTCATAAATGCCGAGTTAATCATGCATTATCTTGTAGCTTTGAGATTTTGATGAACGGAATGTTTATATTTAGAATGATTTTGTGAGGTAGGTGTGAGAGGCCAGATCCAGCCACTTTGAACATAAAACAGAATATTTCAGTCTGATATGGCTGGTTTAAATGCTAAAGGGTTAAACAAGGGTCCACTTTACCAAGCTGATTTCCCCATTGTACTTACTATACACAAATGGGGTTATTATGAATTTAGGAATTACCAAAATAATCATTCTACTATATTTTTTTTTATTTTCATTAACTGTTTTTTTTTTTGGTGGTGGTGATGGGGGATTGGAGGTTTTTATCAACAAGTATTTTCTTAAAAAATTAGCTACTTTTTTGTTTCCAGAGAAAAGATTGTAGATCACATTTTAAATTATAACAATTAAATAGAAAGAAGCAAACAAAAAAGGGAGATAAAAAATGAAAAGAAAGAAAAAAAGGGGCAATAAAGCAGCAGAAGGTGGAGGTAGAGGGAGTGATGTGCCATACACTCTGGAACAAATAGTATGCTCAGCTGCATGCCATAGTTATGACTGTGGTGGTGTTGCTGCAGAGAATGGTCAGTGATACTCACTGCAGCAACCACTCCACCTCATAGGACTCATTTCTCAGATGGGCCACTGTTATCCTGATTTTGTGGAGTAAATTGGTAATGTAGGGTCTGAGAATACCTGACGTCTTGATAGCGACTGGCACAAACTGATGGTGGCCGGTCAGGCCCCTGTATGTGTTAATTTTTCTCTCTTCCACATTATGGGCTGTGACACCTAGGTGAAGAGGGTCAACACATTAGAGGACTTGATTGGTTGTATTAGTTTATCCCATCCACACTGTCATTTATGACTTTTTCTTCACTTCCTTACTTACCTCAAACCTACACACTGGTTTTCCTACCTCCATCCCCTTATTTATTTATCTCCCTATTTGCACATCTGATTCATTGTGTCTCTGTCTATGCATCTAACTGGGTGTTGCTCTTGTCTGTCTATATTCTAATTTTGTATTTACTTTTCATCACTCTGAGGTTGATGAAATACTACCAGTAGTATATTGAAGTGAGTCAATAATCAAATTCTCAATGTTTCTTTTTCTTTCTCCCTATTTTCCTCTATTTTCTTTATTTTTGTCTTTCTTCACTCATGTTTGTGTTTTCTTTGGTTTTAGATTGGTATTTAAATGTAGTTTTTATTAAATATGTATCATATATATATATATATATATATATATATATATATATATATATATATATATATACACACACACACACACACATATACATAATAATAAGTGTGGGCATTGCTGTGTGGTAAGAAGCTTGCTTCCTGACCACATGGTTTTGGGTCAGTCCCACTGTGTGGCACCTTGGGCAAGTGTCTTCTACTATACCCTCTGGCTGACCAAAGCCTTGTGAATGGATGTGTTTGTTGGGAACTGAAAGAAGCCTGCCATATATATAAATTTATATGTGTGTGTGTGAGTCTTTGCTTGACAACTGGTGTTGGCATGTTTACATCTCTGTAACTTAGCAGTTCAGCAAACAATGCCAATAGAAGTACTAAGCTTTAAAAAAAAAGTCTTGGGGTTGAATTGTTTGACTAAAACCCTTCAAGGTGGTGCTCCAGTATAGCCATAGTTAAATGACTGAAACAAGTAAAAGATCAAAGATAAAAGAGATACGTTATATACGTAATTATTAAATTATCTAAATTTTCAATATATAAATGCTCTTATATACATATTAATGTAGGTCTACTTCTCCAGAGTGTTTAACTCTAAGCTAATGAATAATAAAAACATAATAGTTATTATACTGGGGCAGGAAATGGAATTTTACCTGATATACCACCCTCTTAAATATTGCTGTTGCCATACCATTAGCACCTTAATTTCTTTAAACCACTTTAAAAACACTTCCACCCATTCTGTAAATACCATAAAATTTCCATAAAAATACAGTTAAAATCTCATATATTACTGCACCATACTTTTCCAGCTTGACTTTCCTTCTTTAATTTGTTTAAACTAAATAAGTCTGTCACTAATTCAACTACTAGTAACTACAACTCTATGAACTAAATTAACTGTTCATTGCTAGCTTCTAGCTGTTTAGCTAAGCATATAATTTACTAATGCAGCATACTGGCTAATAACATATCTAACAGAGATGTAGGGCATATTTGAAATCCCTTTAAAGTTTGCTATAATCAGCACACATATGCATTCCGAAACATCTGTTCCTAGATAATTTTTTTAAATAATACTACTGTCTTTACAAGAAACTAATGTAATGTCTTATCACGTCTTTCAGAATTCAAATGCAAATATGTTTTAGTGTAAACTTTTAAATGTAATGCTTTTATACACACATGCACGCGCGCGCGCGCACACACGCACACACACACACACACACACACATATCTCTAGGTCAGTATACAGAACCTCTGTGTGCATGTGTGATGTGTCTGTATATGTGTACGGAATTTTGTCAGTGAACAAAGCAACGAAAATATTTTAGCAAATTAAATTTAAATGTTGAAGTGAATCTAACAGTTTTAGTGTGTTTGTTTTTAAATGGCTTATAAACACCTTCCACACTGAAATTGTATATATATATATATAAATATATATATATATATATATATATATATATATATATATATATATATAGTTGAAATTTACAGAAAAACAAAGGACGAAGACAGGTGTATAAACAACAAACAGGTGTATTAGTTTAATGCTTGGAAAGGTGAGAAAATCTTTTACGTTTCGAGCCTATGCTCTTCAACAGAAAGGAACATGAAATAAACAGAGAGAGAATAAAAAAACTTTTGGGGCTAGCGGTCAATCAGGGCGGCTGTAATGTATATATATATGCATATACATTACACCACACCCATATGGTTGAAGTGTACTTGGGCATATATATATCTGTTCTGCAACTTTCAAATTAGCTTTCAGTCACCTTTAAAATTTCTTCTATAATTAACAAAACTTTATATTCAACTCATTGTATAGAGTATCATGCATGAACTCTCGACCCTTGAGCCACTTTTGTAACTTTCTGCTAAGCAAAAATAATCAAAATTATTTTATGTATATTTTCAATATCATTTTGAAAATATTTTAAATTTAAGTCTCAAATCCTTCTTCTTCACAAAAACTTTATTAAATGCCTGTAGAAAAATCACTATCTTCAATAAAAACCAAACACAGTTTACTTTCTAGAAAGATATATTCCTGATGCCTCCTACATTTAAAAATTATGGACAGGAATAGCTGAGTGGTTAAGAGGCTCATTTTTCAATCATGTGGCTTTGGGTTCAGTCCCACTGTGTGGCACCTTGGGTGAATGTCTTCTACTATAGCCCTGGGCTGACCAGTGTCATGTGTGTGAATTTGGTAGATGGAAATTGTGAGGAAGCGCATATGTGTGTGTGTGTGTTTGTTTGTGTTGTGCTTGTCCCCGACCATTGCATGACAACTAGTGTTAGTTTGTTTACATCTCCATAACTTAGTGACTCAGCAAAAGAGATTGATAGAATAAGTACAACTTAAAACTAAGTACTTGGGTCAATTTGACTAAATCCTTCATGGCAGTGCCCCAGCATTGCCACAGCACAATGATTGAAGTAAATGATAAAAAAGATAAAAGGAGACTCATTTCATTGTTAATTGTATTTTTCTTTTAAATAATCAACTTCTCTAATTAATTTGTTGAAGTTTTATTTTTATTTTTTTACCTTTTTTCTTTCCTTGTTCTTTACGAACATTTTGCATAAGAATAATATACAATTTTTATTTAATAATTGGTGAATTGTCAAATAAGAGAAACAGACATATGTTTATTGCCTTTGACATGAGTAGGGAGATTCCAGTGGGATGGTATTCAGAGGAGAGGAGGCGCGTAGCTTAGTGGTTAGAGTGTTGGGCTCATGACTGTAAGATTGTGGTTCTGATTCCTGGATTGGGTGACATGTGTTCTTGAGCAAAACACTTTATTTCATGTTGCTCCAGTCCACCCATCTGGCAAAAATGAGTAATCCTGCGATGGACCAGCGTCCCATCCAGGTGGGGAATTTATATGCCATGAAAACTGGGAAACCAGCCCTTATAAGTTGGCAAGACTCAAGAAGGTAACTTTTCTTTTATTCAGAGGAGAAAGGAAAAGGTAGAGTGGTTAATATGGAGCCGGAAGGGAAGGTGATGAAAGATGGAAAGATGAGTTTGTCAGAGGTTTCTGAGTGGTAAAGGTACAAGACAGCCAGTCAATTGACTTGATACTTTATTGAGAAACAAAGACTATTATAGTAGCAATAGAAAAAACAGAGAGGAGACAACATTCCTATGGGCCAAAGGTGGGAGTGTGTCTGTTTGTGGTTTAATACCAATCAGTTGAGTGGTCGTTTTCTGGATGTGGGCCAAGATATGTGTGTGCATAGTAGTAACACTGTTTTAGATGCAGAAGCAGTACTTTATTGTGGGCCTCACTTGAGCCTTGTAAAATGTCAGTAGCTTTTGGGAGCTGATATATTTTCTAGCTGTGAAGAGAAGGACCAGACTTTGGGATGTGGTCCTAGCTAAAATTCAGATTTTTTTTTGTTTCTTTCTTGATGATCAAACCTCATTGAAGAATTGATGTGTAGGTGCAAGGCAGGTTTCTGTTTGTCTATGTGGCGAGTCAGATCTTTATGACTCAACAATGTGAATGACGCTGATGAGCCTGAGTTGAAGGAATGGCCCTCATAACTTTATTATTTTTTGAAAATTTCAAAAAGTTTGTGCTCTACACATGAGAATTTATATGATTATGAAAATCAAATTTTTTTATCAACCCCGATAAATCCTAAAATTTCCACTCCTTTTTGAATGTATAAAGAAATCAGAATGGTAAATTTTTTGCTTAAATCTCAGCAGTGGACCACCCTTGGGTACATCATCATTCCATTACATGTGTTTATGGGGAGAAAAATATTGAAAAACATCAGTACATGTAAGAGTGACAAAGAAACGAGGATGGTATCAGGTGGTCGTGGGATGTGCTAAAAAAACCCAACTAAATCCCCCTTAAATCACACATCCAAAAGTTATTTTGTTTTTGCATAATCAGGAATTCCTGAGTGTAGAACACAAATTTGCAAAAATTTTCTGAAAACGCCAAAAAATAATAAGGTTATGAGGGGTTATATGGAGTGGTTAAACTAGTATTCTGTTGAAGAAATTATAATCAAATACTAGTCAGTCAATCCAGTAAGCAGGGTCTCATGTCAGTGAAGGGCAGCCAGTATGTTGTAAAGCCATCAAGAGGAGGGCCCTGGTATGGTGCATGTTCTCTCCTAATGAACCATGAAACATCATCATCATCATCATCATCGTTTAACGTCCGCCTTCCATGCTAGCATGGGTTGGACGATTTGACTGAGGACTGGTGAAACCGGATGGCAACACCAGGCTCCAATCTAATTTGGCAGAGTTTCTACAGCTGGATGCCCTTCCTAACGCCAACCACTCGGAGAGTGTAGTGGGTGCTTTTACGTGTCACCCGCACGAAAACGGCCACGCTCGAATTGGTGTCTTTTATGTGCCACCCGCACCTGAGCCAGTCCAGGGGCACTGGCAATGATCCCGCTCGAAAG
>NC_068982.1:75133222-75134271 GCF_001194135.2 Octopus bimaculoides | reverse complement strand
CCATGGGCACTGGCAACGATCTCGCACGAAAGATATCGTGTCGTCTGCACATGAGCCAGTCCAGGGGCACTGGCAACGATCCCGCTCGAAAGATTTCATGTGTCGCCCGCACATGAGCCAGTCCGGGGGCACTGGCAAACGATCCCGCTCGAAAGATATCATGTGTCGCCCGCACATGAGCCAGTCCAGGGGCACTGGCAACGATCCCGCTTGAAAGATTTCATGTGTCGCCCGCACATGAGCCAGTCCCGGGGCACTGGCAAACGATCCCGCTCGAAACATTTCCTACTGACATTTTGTATGCAAAGCTTTTGAATGACAGCACTTGCACAAGCAAGCTGTTTGCAAGTCACTGGTACACCCATGCATTATATGGGGTATGTATAATTGCAAAGCTGTTACCAGAACTCTCATACGTGCACTCACCCAACCCATAATCACAAACAACTTGTTTATGAATAACACCTCTCCCCTCATCCCATCTCCACCATCATGTTTTGATAATCTCCTTTGAAAAAAATTTATTAATCAACTTGACTTATATAATTTTGTTGTTCTGCCTTGTTACATGCTTCACTTTATTACACCTACTTAATACATTCAAGTTTTGTTTGTTTGCCAAAGAAAACAGATTGAAGCAAGATTTAAAATTTTTCTTTACCCTTTTTTTTCTGTGTTTTTTTCTTGTATGTTTTTATGTTGTTGATTGACCCGCTATAAATAGTAGTGAAAAGTTTCCCTCAAATCAAACTATGCTGACTTTAAGAAAAATAGTCGTTCAATGATATCATAGATACACCGTTTGACCAAAATATGGGATTGCCATGCTGGAACACTTTCAATCATGGGCTCCCTTATCAGCTTGAGGCTAAGCAACAACTATAGAAGTTTCAACCATCGTCGTCATCATCATTTAACGTCCATCTTCCATGCTAGCATAGGTTAGACAGTTTGGCTGGATCCCACGGACCGAGAACTGCATTGTGCTCCAATGTCTGCTTGACATGATTTCTATACAGAGTGTACTGGGTGCCCTTTATTTATTTATT
>NC_068982.1:75132388-75133212 GCF_001194135.2 Octopus bimaculoides | reverse complement strand
TTTTTTTTTTTTGGTGACACCAATACTAGTGACACCACCATGCAGCTCAGGAGATGGGGAACAGGAAAAATGGCAATAAGAAGGATGATTCCCAAAGCATTATGAAACCCTTTTTTATGTTTGAGAATTCGTATAATCTGTTGAGAGTCTACCCTGATACTACCTTATTATCACTATTTTCTCTCTCTTTCTAGCCTTATGTTGGTTACTCCCAGCCACTCTTTTGTAATGTGAGTAACCATGTAGCTCCTCTATAGCAAGAGACCTGTTATGTTCTGGGCCCTTCTTTCATATCTTAACCTCTCATATCTTTTGAATGACAGCACTTGCACAAGCAAGTTATTTGCAAGTCACTGGTACACCCATGCATTATATGGGGTATGTATAATTGCAAAGCTGTTACCAGAACTCTCATACATGCATGTTTTTATGTTGTTGATTGACCTGCTATAAATCCCACTCAGTCAAAAGGGTTCTTAGTCTTGCACACTGTATAGTGACCTCACTAGTGTTGGTGCCATGAAGTAAAAATGCTTCAAAGTAGCTGATATTCATCATCATTATCATCATTGTTTAACGTCCGCTTTCCATGCTAGCATGGGTTGGACGATTTGACTGAGGACTGGTGAAACCGGATGGCAACACCAGGCTCCAATCTAATTTGGCAGAGTTTCTACAGCTGGATGACCTTCCTAACGCCAACCACTCAGAGAGTGTAGTGGGTGCTTTTACGTGTCACCCGCACGAAAACGGCCACGCTCGAAATGGTGTCTTTTATGTGCCACCCGCACAAGAGCCAGTCCAGGGGCACTGGCAACGATCTT
>NC_068982.1:75125668-75132022 GCF_001194135.2 Octopus bimaculoides | reverse complement strand
CTCACCACATGTCCAAACCAGCGCAATCGTCTCTCTTGCACACCACAACTGATGCTTCTTATGTTCAGCTTTTCTCTCAAGATACTTACACTCTGACGGGTATGCACATTGACATTACACATCCAGCGGAGCATACTGGCTTCATTCCTTGCGAGCTTACGCATGTCCTCAGCAGTCACAACCCATGTTTCACTGCCATGTAGCATGGCTGTTCGTACACATGCGTCATACAGTCTGCCTTTTACTCTGAGTGAGAGTCCCTTTGTTGCCAGCAGAGGTAAGAGCTGGTATTTGAAACCATGCCAAAGCAATGGTGATACAATCCTTAGACTTGGTAGATCTTGTCAAACCATCCAACTCAGCCAGCATGGAACATGGACACTAAATGATGATGATGATGATGATGATGATAATAATGATGGTTGAAATTTCAATAATTCTTGTTGTTTAGCCTCAAGTCAGATCTGATAAAAGCCTCCCATAATTAAAAGTGCTCCGGCATAGGCAATCCCATAACTTATCCAGACAATATTATTAGGACAATATCTTTGAATATCTCCTTTCTTTTCTTAAAGATGGGATGATATAGTTTGAGAAAAATTTCACTGCCATTTATAGCCAGTCAATCAACTCATAAAGAGATCCTTACTGGATTGAGGTTAATATGGTTGTTGTGATTGTTTTGTCCTGGATCAATCCTAACTGAGCTGACCTGTGATCAAAGACATTCCTGCTGCTACATTAGACCCTCAGAAATAATTTGTCAGGTATTATAATTGTGATAATAAAAAGGTTCCAGGGGAGAATTCCCTTTGCATATATCTTTCTGACAATCCTCTGTTTTCCTTAATTGGATGTTGTGCTAATGGACTGAAGGATGCTTATTCTGCAACTGATAAATCTCCTGTAAGCAACAGTATTCAAATACTGAATGCCAATTAATAAACTGTGAGAAGTTCACTTCCCAAACATGTAGTTTTGGGTTCAATCCCACATGTGATTTTGGGTAAAGTGTTTTTTATTAGAGCCTAGGGCTGACTGCTGACCAAACCTTGTGAAGGGATCTGGTTGATGGAGATGGAAAAGAAGACCATCATACAATCCAGTGAGCCAGGAGGGTTGCATTGAGCTCCAACGTCTGCTTTGGCAAGATTTCTCTGACAGGATGCCTTTCCCAATGCCAGCCACTTTACACAAAGCACCCAGTACACTCTGTAATGTCATACATGTATGTATATGACAGGCTTCTTTCAATTTCCATCTGCCAAATTCACTCATAAGGCTTTGGCTGGTCTGAGGCTATAGTAGTTGATGCTTACCCAAGGTGCCACACAGCAGGACTGAACCCAGAACCATGTGATTGGGAAGCAAATTTACCACACAGCCATGCCTTCTCCTATACAGTTATTATTTTTTTTAAACTTTAAAAGTCTGTCAGTAATTTTAAAAACTTTCTATATGAAGAACATAAGTAATTTTTGCTTTCATCTCCAATAAGCCACAAAATCAAAAAGGACTGAAAATCAGTCGTACAGTTAGTCACCAATTGTGACTGTTGGTTACCTTTCAAATAGCGATCTGTCTCTCTCTCACTGTTGATAAATAGTAAAAAGTTACAAACTAGTGACTTTTTTGGAAACTTTGTGCAGACCTTGAAACTGTTTGAACTTGAGTAGATTTCCTTTCTGTTATGTTCAACACAATCTCTTCATTATGCTTTGTTTACAAAATGATACATTAAACCTGATCTTGCATTAAATTTGATACAACCATGACAATATACCAATTCAGAACAAGAAAAGCTTTCTAGAGATTAGAAAACAGCTATTTCGAGGTGGCTTCTGTAATTGATAGAAATTAGATATGAATGTTTGTTTATGGGTCTCTTATATAAATTTAAGAGATATCAACCATGTGAAAAGATAGCATGAGATAGTGAGATGATGATGGTGGTGTTGATAATCATAGTGATGATGGTGGAGGTGGTAATGATGGCGATAAATGTGGTGGTGGCGGTGGCGGTGACGCCGCCGAAGTTGGTAATGGTAGTTGCAGTGGTGGTGATAATGTTGATGTCAATCACGTTATAACTAACAGCCCCAACAATAATGCTGTCCATTTTTATTGAGAAAAATGATTTAAAGCTATTTACTAATATTTTTCAACAACAGGAAATCTTGAATAATTATGAGCAGAACTAAAGTTTTGTTTTATTTCTCTGACTCTTATTGTTGATGTCAAGACAGAATATTATCAGCTTTCAAGGGACATATTATATTGGATGTTATATAAGTAAGACACTCTTATTTTCAAAAAAATGTCTTCAAAAAAATCACTCTTTGTATGCTAATTTTTGTCCCCTATGCTTACTTTTCCCTGTATATGCACTGCTCAAACTGGGGTGTTTAACCCTTTAGCATTTAAACTGGCCATATCCAGCCAAAATATTCTATTTGTTTTGTATTCAAACTGGCCAAATTTAGTCTGTTACACCCATCCTACAATGTTATACGAAAAGTAAACAATTCCATAATCAAAATCTCAAAGCATGATTAATTCAAGACAATTTGAATAAATAAGCATTACATTTGACAGAATAATCACACATACTTATATTACACACACACACACACACACATGATTATTTGGACTTTGGGTATATGGTTAGTAGTATGCCGATTAAAGCACTTTCACTGATTAGGCTATCTGATGTTATCCACAGTTTTGATATGTGTCACTGGATCTATCTCAGGAATTCCACAGTATTCATTGGGTTTGTAATGAATGAAGGAAACGGAAAATGGATTTTGCAAGAATCTTTATTCAATACAATGATCGTTTTGAAACCATCCATCCCTTATCATTATACCCAACAACCTACTGGTGACAACAACATGCCAAGCGAAACCGAGTATATTTAGCAAAGTATCTTATTTAAAACAAGACACCCAATGTGAGGCATTCTGCACTGGAGGATGCAACACAACTAGTTGTAGAGTATCCCCACCTGCAATGGACAGATACATGATGGGTCAAAACGACATTTGTGTTGAATAAAGATTCTTGCAAACTCCATTTTCCATTTTCCTCATTCATTTTGTATATATATATATGATAAGCCCCTTTCAATTCTTGTGCCCCAAATCCACTATAGCAGAAGACACTTGCCTAAGGTGGGACTGAACCTGGAACTATGTAGTTAGGAAGCAAACTTCTTAACAACACAGTTATGCCCATGCCTGTCTGTTGATACATTGTTTTATATCATTTTAAATTTTAATTTATTTCATGAAGTGTCAAAAACTTTTGTAGCACAATTACAGCCTGATCATTGACACAGTTCCACTACAGTGACTAGGGTGTAGTTTGTCCTCCTCCTCCTCCTCCTTGCTATCATCATCATCATCATCATCGTCATCATCGTCATCGTCATCATCATCATCATCATCGTCATCATCATCGTCATCATCATCATCGTCATCATCATCGTCATCATCATCATCATTGCTGTTATCATCATAATTATCATCATCATGGTCATTACTATCACCATCAATCATCATCATCATCATTGTTGTCGTTATTGTTATTATTCTCATCCTTGTTATCATCGTTATCATTATCACCATTGTTGTCATCATCATTGTCATTATCATCATCCTTATTGTCATCATCATCATCATTGTCATCACTGTTGTCGTCATTATTGTAATATCCTCTTTTCCATACTTCCACTAGTTAGAACATCTTACTGAGGCAGATTTTCTACAACCTGACTCCCTTCCTGTTATAAATTTACCAGAATTTACTCTGTTGTAAAGACATTGAAGTTCAGTCATTAATAATATTCTTAATTACCATAGATATTATTTTTGATGTTATACATCAATTCTCTCTATATAGATACCTCTTGATATATCAAATGGAAATATTGATATATAATATTACTAGGTGCAGTACTTGGCTTTGTCCCAAGTTTATGAATACCTAAAATAAATATAACTATGAATTCACTGTATTTTACATGAATTGCTTTAAAAGGAAACTGATAATCATCATTTAGCTGAAGAATCCTGATTCACTTGAAATTCTTGCATGCAAGGAATTCAGAAGATAGTTCAAGTTGAAGTGTATAATAATGCACAAAAATGTAATAAATAAGTATACAAACAAATATAGAACCTCATAGTTTTTCTCATTGTTCTAATGTCTATGTTTCTATGATTGCATTAGGAGTATGTTGAAGTTGAGTTTTCTATGGTTGAATGCTCTCTCTGTTGCCAACCTCTGCTTGGAAACAAGTGAGTTAACAATCTCATAGTCTGTTGAAAAACAAACAGCTTGGATGGACATGGGTAAATGTAAGAGTATAAATAACTTGGGCTTTTTGAACTGGGGGTGTGAGAACACCATGAAATCTTGGGATAATAAAACACAATTGAAAAGTATGTGTGTGCTTGTGTGTGTGCAAGAGAGTGCGTGTGTGAGTGTGTGCGTGTGCGTGTGCAAAACTGGAAACAAAGAACACTGTATGGAAGTTCTCCAATGATGAAAAACAACAGTGATTAGATTTTTGTCTTTGAATCTGCCAAAATGTAGTAAGGAGGAACAGATGCATTACATCTAGGAATGGTTTTCTGAAACATTGAATAAAAGAAGGATTCTAAGGAATTAGTTTTGTATTCTACAGGAATTGTTTTAAGATTATATCAGAAGACTTTGTTTAATTAGAACTGTAATTAGCACAGGTATATTGCTAATTATCTTAAAAGTATAACTAATTAATGACTGGGGTTGTTCTTTAGATGTCAGCCATCTTTATTAGACTAATTATGGACTTTAATACTGTAGTCTGTACAAGTACTGTCCCTGCTATGGCCATCAACCCCATCACTATCATCTATACTACTACTATCACCTTCACTTCCTTATCAACACAAAATAAAAATCAATCATTCTATTGTCATCATTCTCGTCATTATCATCATCAATATCACTGCTGCTGCTGCTGCTACTACTACTACTACTACTACTACTACAGAGATGCACTGTTGTCAACATCAACACATATACATCCATGTCACTCATATTTTACCAACTGTAGAGACACATACATAAACACCATACACATCATATGCAAGTACACACATACTACTTATTTATATACACTTAACTATGCATTAAACCCATGCAACAAATATATGCACATTATTATGTGCACATATATACCACACACACACACACACACACATATATGCACATGAACATGTGTATATATATATATATATATATATATATATATATGTGCATATGTATGTATAATGTATATAGGTACATGTATGTATGTATGTATGTATATGTGTGTGTGTGTATGTATTTGTTTGTATATATATATATATGTGTGTACATGTATGTGATTATGTATATCTATGTATTTATATGCATAATAAATATTCAATAATAAACATTCAATAATAAACATTCCATGGAATGTTTATTATTTTGATATTTTTAATAATATTTTTCTATCTTTATACAATAAGTATTTTATATAAATTCATTTGGTACTTATTGTTGGTTGATATATACATTCATTTATTATTATTATTGTTGTATTTTGACATGAAGATTAGCTATATTTTTGAATAGAATTGATTTTTGATAGTTTTAATCGATTTAAATTTCCTTTCTATTTGAAAATTAGTTATGAAACACGTGTAGTGATTTTATTACCTTTATCTTATGATATTTACTGTATATTATATTATACTCATTTAATGTGCTTTTAATTATTAATTTTTCTATATTTGACTGGATTTTCATCGATGAGTTCATGAACCTTGGTTCTTTTCCCTAAAACTATATATTTATATATATATAGAAGAAATAATAAAGATTCAGTTGAATTAGGCACTTAAGATGAGGCACCAAGTCAGTCCAACTACGTGACTCTGAGTTCAGTCCTATTACATGGCACCTTGGTCAAGAGTCTTATTCAATAGCCTTGGGTTGATGAAAACCTTGTGAGTAGATTTAATAGACAGAAACTGAAAGAAGCCCATCATATGTGTGTGTGTGTATGTGTGTATCTTTGTGTATGTGTTTGTCTGCCACCACTGCCTCACAACCTATATTGGTATATTTACATCCCTGTAACAGCAGTTTGGCAAAACAGACTGATAAAATAAATACCAGGCTTTACAAAAAAATTTAATGAGTACTGGGGTCGAAAAGTTCCACTAAAATTCTCCAATGCAGTGTCCCAGCATGGCTGCAATCTTATGACTTAAACAAGTAAAAGATACAACACACACACACACACACACACACACACACACACACACACACACACAC
>NC_068982.1:75124410-75125658 GCF_001194135.2 Octopus bimaculoides | reverse complement strand
CACGCACGCACGCACGCACGCACACAAACACACACACACACACGTGCGCATATTGATAAGTGATAAAATTTGATAAGTGCCATTGCATGAGACTCTTGGACCTTGAGTCACTCTTGCTTCTGCTAAATATTAATAAAAATATACATATATAGGTGTTGCTGTGTGGTAAGAAGCTTGCTTCTCAACCACATGGTTCTGGGTTCAGTCCCACTGTGTGACACCTTGGGCAAGTGTCTTCTACTATAGCCTCGGACCAACCAAAACCCTGTGAGTGGATTTGGTAGATAGAAACTGAAAGAAGTCTGTTGTGTGTATATATATATGTATATATCCATGTGTGTGTCTGTGCTTGTCCCCTTCCATCACCACTTGACATCCAGTGTTTGGTGTGTTTATGTCCCCGTAACTTAGCGGTTTGGCAGAAGTGACTGATAGAATAAGTATTTGGCTTAAAAAAGAAGTCCTAGGGTCAATTTGTTTAATTAGAATCCTTCAAGGTGGTGCTCCAGCATGGCTGCAGTATGATGATTGAAACAAAAGAATAAAAGAATATGCACACACACACACACACATACACTATATACATCCCTTAATACACACACCACAAACATATGTTGTGCATACTATTTATACATCAATATATAGTGGATTATATATCCACTAAAACACAGCACAGGCATACACTCCCCCCGCTCCCCACTCTCATTCACACACAAACAAACTGCATTGTATTACACTAAAGCACCCAAACCCACCACCACATCCCCCACCACATCCCCCACCCAAGCATCAGCCCTGTTAAGAGAGAGAGAGAATGTCCTAAATTGAACCAAGGTTTTACACGACCTCAGTTACTGCTGAACTGATGACTGTTTCACCTCAGCTCTCTCTCTCTCTCTCTCTCTCTGCTTACTAACCACTTCACTGGTATTATTAAAATGGTACCATCATCCATAATCAATAATAGAGATTAACTCACTACCATTATATTCAGATACACATGTACAAACCTACATACATACATGTATGCATGTATCCACACACACAAATACATGTGTGTGTGTGTGTGTGTTTATGTATACACACATGTACATAGTTTCACTGATTTTCTTACACAAAAGTTTTTTGCTGAATTTGGCCTGGTGAATATGTGTGTATGTGTATGCACATGCATGCATTTGTGTGAGTTTGTATGCATATACATTGATTCGTGTGGTATGTGCTATATATATATATATATATATATAT
>NC_068982.1:75117082-75124339 GCF_001194135.2 Octopus bimaculoides | reverse complement strand
ATATGCATATATATATATATATAGGTGTATGTATATCCTTTCAAATATTCCTTTGTGCACATGAACGCACACATACACATGCAATACACACACTCACACATGCACTTACATATGTGTGTGTATATATATATATATATATATATATATATTATCCTCTTCCCTTCCCCATGATCAAATACTGTAGCAACACTCTCTCTTGCTTCTAACTGCTGTTAACTACTTCTTCTAAATTTATATCCTCACCTGCCATGTTTGTAAATCTCAGTCTGTTGGATATTATCAAAAACAATGACTTGTATAAATTCTTCACCTGAGATTTTTTACCTGTTCTAGTCCTTTTGTGGTCTGGAACCATTCTAAGGGACTTAACTTGAGTCTTGTTCATTAATCATGATACCTAGCGTACTCCAAGGGGTTGGTTTCCAGGTAAGATTACAGATTTTCTGTTATTTTTTTACCTTGTTTAATTCAGTTTCGATTTTAATCGAATTTGGTTACTTTTTATTTTAGTTAAATTTTAATTAAATTTAGCATTATTAGAACTATTAATGCTAGTTCATATATATTAGTAATTGTTTTAATTGTAATTGGACTAGCAGCAGCAAATTGTTAAGTGTTTGCAAGAGAGAGGCATGAAAACCACTACCAATGCAAGGAAAAAACAAAATTATAAATTTATTTAATAACCAAAACAAAAACAAAAAAAAACAAAAGAATCTTTTTCATTTCAGAATTTAAATTTATGATAAAAGTTGGAGTATTAAAGAAATTTATTTATCTTAACCATCAGCAATGTGGTGACTTTCATTTTCCTCTCTTTCTTTATATCATTGGGTTTTATGTGTATTTTTCATTTTTGGTTAATGGTTGAATAGTTTTTATTGAATGGAAGTCAATTATATTGACTCCTGTTCTTGACTAGTACTTATTTTAATGACCCTGAAAAGATGAAAATCCAAGTTGATCTCAAAGCATTTGAACTCATAATGTAGAGAACCAGAAGAAAATGCTGCTAAGCATTTTGTCCAACATTCTAATAATTCTACCAGGTTACTGCCTTAATGATAATAATAATAATAATAATAACAACAACAGAAACCATTCCTATCATAGTAGGTGCCTTAGGTATAATAAAAAAATATTCAGACAAATACATAACAAAAACACCAGGACTTACAGATATATATAACACAGAAAATTGCACTACTGGGCACTGCACACATCCTACGCAAAACACTTTCAATACGGTAACCATAAGAGCATCACAGCAAACCACAGCACATACCCAAGGCACACAGAGCTGCGTTCAGTAGTGAAGTGAAAGCACGTTATAAAAATAAAACTACTGAATAATAATAATAATGTTTTCTTTATTAACCAGTAAAGGGTTCACAAAAACATTGGGGATAATACAGGATGATATAATGTGGGATTACATAAAGGTGCATGGGAAAAGAAAAGCAACAGCAATAATATGAATTTCAACAATGACTAATTCCCCTTAAGAAGCAGACTTTCAAGGGTCACTCATAGAAACTCCACAAAGACATGGACACTCTGACCACTAAGGCAAGTGCCTTCTCTTTGTTGTCAAACAATAATAATAACATTGATTTCTTACAGATAGACCTCAGTTATCTGAACAATATAGGCATGGGAAGTATATTTGAATAAGTGATCTAATCATAAATAAGAGAATCCATAGTGGATTTAAGTATGGAACCTTGGGGGTCTTCAGGTAATCTGGAATTTGAAACAATTGATGTTGGGATGACGGAGATTCAGCTGTAGCTAATTATACTGTCCACAGTATTTGAACAGTAGTTATTTTATTAACCCTGGAAGGTTGAAAATCATAGAATAAAGATGAAAGATAAGAAAACTAGTTGAGTCCTCAGGTTGATATTAATGAATGAATAAATAATAGCAGGGTTGTTATCTTATTGGAAAGGGTGGTATATAATAATTGATTGGATTAGTTCTAGGGGTTTGCTGCTGCTGTTGTTTTGATTGGTTCTGAAGAGATCCAAAAAAACATAAAATGCTGAAACTAAAAAAGTTCAACCCTCCTCTATAAAGGTATCATCAAAGTTCTTTGGTCTTGAAGGGCCTCCAACATTCATGGGGGTCATGGCAATGCCACTTTCTTCAAACTCAGCAAATTAAAATAAAAATGCGATGTCCAACTTTTCCTGGTTTATAATGGTTTCTAATTTTGGCACAAGGCTGGCAATTTTAGGGGAGAGGGTATGTCCACTATATTGATCTCAGTTCTTAACTGCTACTTATCTTATTGACCCTGAACGGACAAAAGGTAAAATTGACCTTAGTGGAATTCTAACTCAGATTGTAAGGTGTTGGAAGAAATGCTAGTAAATGTTTTGTCCAAGACACTAATGATTCTGCCGGCTCATTGCTTTCTTTCATATTGGTAATGTCGTGTAAAAGATAATGTATAATAATGAATTATATAATGATCAAACAGGAGTTAATTATGTTTATAATTAATAATTCATGAAATTCCTGTAACTTAGTGTCCTTGTAACTTAGTGGTTCAGTAAAAGAAACCAAAAAATAAGTGCCAGGCTTAAAAAAAAAAATGTATTGAGGTTGATTTGTTTGACTAAAACCTTGAAGTGGTACTCCAGCATGGCAACAGTCCAATGACTGAAACAAGTAAACAAGAAAGGACATGAGTATATTTAAGTGCATAGCCAAATGGTCCAGGAGATTGCTTTACAACTACAAGACCCCAGGTTCAATCTCACAGCAAGGCATTTTGGGTAAATATCATTTACCAAGCCTTGTGAGTGAAATTGTGTAAATGGAAACTGTGTGGAAGCCCATTTCATGGATTGTACCTGTAATGCAAAGGATACAGCCTTGTCTTACACACAGTGTCATACTGGTTCTACCTGAGAATTATGTTAAGGATCCATATGTTGAGGATACATGTGGAATACTCAATAAGCATAGACTGAAAGAAGTCCTCTCCACCCCTCTCTGTATTTATATATAGAGGGTTGGCCAAAAGTCACACACCAAAACATTCGACATGTTATTCATATTACGTTATTATTACTATTATTGATTTTGTTCATCATGTACAAGTATGTGTGTATTCATTATTTTATTTATTTTATTTAGTTATAGAAAAACTGAAGCATGTCTTTGACAATTCCAGAGTGTATTGAAACTTATTTTGTGCATGACTTTTGGCCCACCCTGTATATTCACACACACACACACACACACACACACGCACGTGATTGTGCCACCTTGTCTTGGCATCGCATAATAGTTGTAAACGAGCATCACTGTTATATAAGTAGTGTAATTCTGTTCCAATATTTTGTAAAAACATGTCCGACCAAAGGGAAATATTACCTTGCTCGGAAAGAAGTGAGGATTGGTGACAGGAAGAACATCCAGTTGTAGGAAATCTCTATCAGTTGAATTCTATCTGCATGGAAAAGTGGACATTGAAATGATGACAATGACAGTATATAAATATGTAGGTATATATGCATGTTTGTGGGATTTTGTGTGTGCATGTGTGTGTGTATGTGTGTATGTGTGCATTTCTGCATCTTTTCCTGTCAATAAATCAGCTGGTTTTGCATTTTGAAAGACATGTGAAATTAGAGATCCTTTACTTGAAAAACATGTGTTAACAACAAGAGCATCTGTCTTTAAAACAATGCTTCAATAATATATTCATTTAACCCATGCTAGCAAGAAATAACTGTCCCTTCCCTCCACCAAAAAAAAAACATGGAAAGCAAAACCAGAATTGTAAATTTAGCTCCAAATTAATATACTTGTCTTAGCCATCTTTGTCTATTTGTATTGTCAAATTCAATTTAGTTATATGCTTAATGTTCATTGCAAATTTGTAGTTATGCCAAAGTTTATAAAGTCTGGACTTGCAAGTAGTGTTGCACATGGATATGCTGCTATTTCAGCATTACTTAAGAACTTGCATCAAACATCTACCACTATTTGAGCTAAATTAATAGGCTTGCAAATTTAGATCCAAGTTGCATTTTTATTATTTTTGTGTTAACCTGTTTGATGCATTCATTACATTCAATGCAGTTTTACAATAGCATTATTGTGAAACTTTACAAAGTTTTATAAGAACAGGCATATACTTTGTTGATGCATGTATATATATATCTATGTACATGTACCTGTATGTGTGTATGTATGAGCCTGTGTTTGTATGTGTACATGTGTGAGTATATGTGTGTATGTTTGTGTGTGTGTATGGTTCTGTATGTATGTGTGTAAATATATTGTTTACAAAGTAAACTAGGAAGAAAAAATTCTGACAATAGAGCAGCGATAATGTTAATATATCATGTTTAAGATGTGTCACATGATCAGGTGAGAAGGGTGGTAGTCAAAGGTGGGTTGTTAACAGTGGTGATGGTGGTGGCAGTGGTCATTGTGGTTGTTGTCAAACAGATTTAAAGTTTGATAAGCAAATATTTTGACATTTTAATTGTTTGAGCAATTACTGTATAGTTTATGGGTGTATTAAGTGTACTAATTTTAAATTGTTGTTTTCTACTTATATATTAAATCACAAGGCTATTGAGTATCTAACTAAAATAAATGAGTGAATAAAATGCCCGACTATCATATTTTCATTATAAATTGTTTGTTTATATAGCTTACAATAAACAAGTAATTTGTTGTCTCTAGTCAGGGCACTTAATTTTATATACTCATTCACTCTGTTGTGGTGTGTTTAATATTATTCACATTTCATCCACTTAATGTGCAGTCTGTTAGCAATATCTTATAGTATTGTGTGTATGTGCATGTTAATTAGAAGTGCACTGAGCAATACTGAATGAAATATAGTTATGTACATTCATGTTTAACATGGCTGTGTATATTCAGACATGGAAATAAATATGTTATGTTGGATGAATTGTCTCAACAGAAGAAATTCTGTTGAGTCTGTAAGGAGAATTTATTCTGTCAAGATAACTTGTGCAACATATTATTTTTTTCATATCCAAGTCAGTGATTATGGGTATTCAGCTCACAATCATAAGGTCGTGAGTTTGAATCCTGGCAGTGCATTGTGTCCTTGGGTGGGATGCTTTATTTCATTTTGTTCCAGTCCACTCTGCTGGCAAAATGAGTTGTACTTGTAATTCAAAGAGCCAGTCTTGTCGCATTCTGTTTCACACTGAATCTCCCTGAGAACTATGTAAAGGGTACACATGATTGTGGAATGCTCAGCCACTTGCACATTTATTTCATGAGCAGGCTTTTCTGTTGATCAGATCAACTGGAACTCTTGTTGTTGTAACCAATGGAGTGCCAGTTCTTCTATATCTAAATGTACACAAACATGTTAAACGTGACTGTACATTACTATATATCTATATATATATATATTTATTCTTTTACTTATTTCAGCCATGCAGCTGCAGTCATGCTGGAGCACCGCCATGATCATCATCATCATAACAATCTTCTTCACAATGTTCCCCCCTCCTCCTCCTCATCATCATCATAATACTCCATACAGGTACTTCATGCAGGTATGAATTGCTCAGATTGAGAGAATCTGATGAGTCCAAGGACAGCACCAAACTCCAATGTCTACTTTGACATGGTTTCTATGGCTGGATGCCCTTCCTAATGGCAACCACTTTACAGAGTGTACTGGGTGCTTTTTTTCTTGGCACCGGCATTAGGGAAGAGTGTCTTGTAACTTTCAAGGCTAAGAACTTAATGTAGCCCCAATAACTGGAGAAGAATAGAGAGAGTAGGTGATAATTCTAGGTGGAGGTATGAGGGATGGTAAGACGAGAGGCTAGTAGAAGTATCATAGGGAACAGCAAAAGGGAAAGGGAGGGGTAATTAAGAAAAGAGAGGAGAAGATTGGGAAAAGTTGAAAGGTGATAGAGTGGGTTGTGTTGTAGGGATATATTATTCAACATTATAAGGAACAAATATGAAGAGTACGGGAAGGGGACAGAAGGAGTGGAATCCTGAAATAGTCCCTGAAGGTAAGAAAGATGTGGGGATCATGAGAGTATACACACACACACACACACACACACACACACACACCCATTATGGGCTCTCTCATTGTTAGGTGACAGATGAGGGTTCTGCAATTTCTTGCTGAATGACCACACAGATGATTTGTTTATTGTGATCAAATGTTTGTGTTTACACAAGTTCATTCCTTCCATCAAATCAACATTGCCTGTGCAGGTGCACAGTCAAAGCTTTGGTCAACACTTGCTCAAGGTGCAGTACAGTGGGATTGAACAAGAAGCCACATGGTTGGAAAGCAAGATTCTTGACCACACAACCATTGCTAATGTCCCTTTGTTCTTCTGGATGCTCCATGTGCTGATCTCTCATTCTCTTATCATTCCTTCATGTCTTTCATGAAACCCTTTTCTGATTACATTACTAATTACATTGCTGTACTTGAGAAGGCCCATCCACCACAACAGAATTGAGATCCTAAGACCAAGGTGCCACAGAAAAAGGTATTAGTGTGGGTGCTGGTGCCACTTAAAAAGCACTGGTGATGGTGCCACTTAAAAAGCACTGGTGATGGTGCCACATAAAAAGCAGCCAATACTTTCTGTGGTGCAGTTGGCATTGGGAGGGGCATCCAGCCATAGAAATCGAACCAAAACAGACTATGGAACTTGGTGTGGCCCCTGACCTTACCAGCTCCTGTCAAGCCATCCAACAAATGCCAGTATGGAAAATGGACATTAAATGATGATGATGATGACTGATCATTCTACCTCCAATATAACTACAAAGCACTGGAAATTTCTCCCTAATTACATTTCTACAAAAGTTGAAAGTTAAACATAAATCACATTTTTATCATCAGTCAATGATAGGATGGTGTAGAGGGGTGGTGAGGCTAGCAAGGTCATGAACTTTCCATTTGTTTCTCTTCTGACTAAATAATTTCAAAAGAGAATCAGAAGAAACAAAAGGAAAACTGTTGTGCATGAACCATGAAGAGGTTGATGGTAGTTGGAGTTGAACTGTGAATCATTGGACATACACCACTGAATGTCAATTACTGATCAGACATCTGTCTTTGAAATGTATTGTGCTTTCAAGGAAGAAAACAGTGTGATGATTCATGCTAGTAGAATATAAAGAGAGAAGTGTGTATGTGTGTGTGTATATATATATATATATATATATTCACTTTTCTCTCTCTCTCTCTCTCTCTCTCTCTCTCTCTCT
>NC_068982.1:75114908-75116955 GCF_001194135.2 Octopus bimaculoides | reverse complement strand
GAATCATCTTACCACGAAAAATATGTTCTCAGTAAAAATTTAGCGACACAACAGCATCTATTTCTAGCCCCTTTTACAGTCTGTTGTGTCGCTAAATTTTTACTGAGAACATATTTTTCGTGGTTAAATGATTCGGCATCTATTTATATATATATATATATATATATATATATATGTATGTATGTATGATGAGATATTAAGATGTAATGGCAAAGTGAGGTGAGATGTGATGGTGTTTAATCAGACTTTAGATATTTTTGTTTTACAATTGAAACGATCTATTTCATTTTTGTATTTGGTTTCCATGATTCTTGATGTAAACTCAAGTGTTGAAACAGATTTTGTTGTATCACGGGAGAGTTATTATGCCAATAACAAACACACACACTGGTTCAGTTTCACTTCTTTTATTATTTGTTAATTTGTTTAACAAATTAATTATTTATTTGTTAATTGGTTTAGAAAATTAAGTAATCAGTTGTCTGATTAATTGTTCAATCAACCAGTTAATTGGCTAGGCTTGTCAAAGTTCTTTTGTAGCTGCTATTTACATCTTTATCAATGACATACCCTCTCTACTCCAGGGCATGTCATTGAAGAGGTTGCAAATGGTAATGAAGGGACTTTGACAAACATAACTGATTGATTAACTGAATGATTAATTCAACTGATTAGTAATTAAATAGTTAACCAGTTAACAAATACAGACAGTGCACGTGATATGATGTACTTCCACAAATGAAATAAATGACATATGAATATCTCTGCAGTCACCATCATTGTACAGCATTTTAGATTCACCCACAACTCATGCAAGTACAGTGATGAGACCATTGAATTACTGTAGATTCTTGACTGATTTCCTATTGATTCCTGATTGACTATTGACTTTTTATTGAGGAAATAGTAAGTGCAAGCTTGACTCTGTGGTTAAGAAGTTTGTTTCCCAACCACATCCTTTTAGGTTCTGTTCCACTCTGTGGAACCTTGGGAAAGTGTCATTTACTGTAGCCTCAGGGGTAGAGAGGGTGTGTCATTGATGAGGATGCAAATAGCAGCAACAAATGAACTTTGACAAGCCTAGCCAATTAACTGGTTGAATGAACGATGGTCACATGGATTCTATTTAATGACATAACCTTAACACTTTTCTTTGGATTTTGCTGACATTGACATTCTGATCAATTTTGTGCAGAGGGTGGCATTAAAGGGAGAGAAATAAACAAACATGACTGTCAACAGGTCGATGTACACTCAAAAGTTTGACTGTAATTTCAAATGGTCCAGTATGCAGGAGTATGTTGAAAGCATTAACTGGGTAAAATCCCTGTCGAACCAGATATAACATCTTAATGGGTAATAATTGGCACGGGGAACATAGAAGATTTCAATACAAGGTCAGAGGTGGGCTTAACTTCAACACAGAAAACATGAACAACGCCAGGTCAAACAGTTAGTACATACATGCATACATATATACATACATACATACATACATACATACATACATATATATATATATATATATATATATATGTATGTATAATATAACAAGATGCATTTGAATGAGGTACTTAAAGGTGAGGCACCTAGTTAGGCCAGAATAAAATGCACACACAACAATAACAGATGAATACCAACCTCGGTACAGAAGTACTGCCAGAATGATATTTGAGTAATATATACAGTTAATTGGACCCAACTGAGTATATAATCTGCTCTTGAGCTATTCAGACGTGTACATAATATACTTCAGAATATGCATACTCATATATATATATATATATATATATATATATATATACTAGACTATACATGACCTGTTAGGTCACTGGGAAACTTTGAGTTTCTCAGCAATGGAGTTTTGTTTCGTGGTTTTTTTTACTTCTTTTCCAGAAAAGGGAAGATTTGGTTGCTATTTCTTGCATGTCCTGCTACCATGTAACATGTAGTTTGGGTCCTTTATCGCAAATAGCTGTGACATGGTAGCAGGGTGTGCTAGAAATAGCAGCCAGATCTTTGGTGGTGAGATATGTTGAATGCACTT
>NC_068982.1:75110159-75114349 GCF_001194135.2 Octopus bimaculoides | reverse complement strand
ACACACACACACACACACACACACACACACACACACACACACACACACACACACACACACACACACACACACACACATCAGATCGACCCTATTCTTGGTTTTGAGTCACACCATCAGTAAATGAATACTCAGTTGTTATTCTTCAAAGTGCTTTCAAATATTAAATCTTGGGATAGACATGTGACTTGTGAAAGCTGTGCAGGCCATGTACAAAGGTTCTGTCAGTAAGGTGAGAGTTAAATGTGGGTATGGTGATGAATGTAGTGTACAGGTAGGTGTTCATCAATGTTTAGCTATCAGTCTCCTTCTATTCATCATTGTCCTCTAGGACATAACAGAAGAATTCAACACCACTGCCCCTGGGAACTGCTGTATGCTGATGATCTTGCTCATAGAAGATTCTGTAACAACCAGAAAAGAAATTCCAAGTGTGGAAACAAATCTTGGAAATGAAGGGCCTTAAAATTAACTTAGCAAAGACTAAGGCTCTATTAAGCAAGAAAATGGACAGGACCATACTCCCATCAGGTAAATGGCCCTACTTGATATGTAGGGAAGTTGTTGGCAGGAATTCCATAGTGCACCCAGTGCAAGCTATGGACACACAAGAGGTGCAGTGGAATAATTGGAAAGTTATCAGAGAAAGTAGAGTTTGTATATGGAAGATGCACAGGAGCTATAAAGAGTAGAGATACACAAGAAATTGATTTCCCAAATGCCCCGGAGGCTCTTTAGAGGTAGTGGATAATTTCTACTACTTAATTTAACAATGGAGGAGGATGTGTGGAAAGTGTAATTGCAAGCATAAGAATAGGATGTAGAAAATTCAGAGAGCAACCCTTATTGGCAACCGATGGTCTCTCTCTGGTTGAAAGGACGATTGTATGATGCATGTGTACGAACAACAGTGCTACATGGTAGTGAGATGTGGGCCCTGGATGCAAAGGACATGTGAAAATTAGAGAGAAATGAAGCCAATATGCTCTGCTGGATGTGCAATGTCAGTGTACGTGTGCAACAGAGCATGTATATATACTGCAAACACCACCCCCGAGCCTCTTTTATATATCTCCCCCTCATTTGTCACAATCCTGCCCACTCATCCAGTCCAAACTTCTATATCGTCTTATCTATTCTCATCCGCCCCAATGTCCCTTGAGGGCATGTCCCAACATATCTTCACCACCATTTCTCTCACTGTTGTTCTCTTTAACTTACTCTCTTTTCTTTTCCAACAGGGGTATCCCTGTATCTACTCTACAGCAAGACATCTGTCCCTGTCTCTTTATACTGTTAATCTCTTATCAACTGGCACAAAGTACTCCCTCCCAATTTCTACTACTTCCTCCTCCCAGCTGAAGGTGTCTTTGTCTTACAAGTTACTTTGTGACCTGTCAGTGCTGGTGCCACATAAAAAGTCCACCAGTGCTGGTACCATGTAAAAAGCACTCAGTACACTCTGTAAAGTGGTTGTTGTTAGGATGGGCATCCAGCTATTGAAACCATGGCAAAACAAAGGAGCCCGGTGTGGATCCTGGCCTTACCAGCACCACTCAAACAGTCCAACCCATGCATGGAAAATGGACGTTAAATGCTGTTGCTGCTGATTTTACCCCCCCCCCCCATCACACACACACACATGGAAACATATATACTTTTAATGTGAAATAGTTTAATAAAACAATAAAGCCAACAGTATAAGTATTTATAGTATCTTTTTTGTTCCTTGTCTGGATTCTACAAGACAGCATAATTGAAGTCTTGTATTCTCTTGTATTGTTCACAATTGTTCTGAAAGAATTTTGATAAGCTCTCCAAGCAGACTTCAGCTACAAATGCTTCTCTTTCAGAAACAGCTCTGAATAAAAATATTGCTTTTACCATTCTCAATGGACAAGAAGCAAATGTTGGACATTCCAATGAAAATTGAAAGTGTGTGTTGGGTTATAAAGATTTTCCTATGTATCTTTCTTATTGAAGACTTATCAACCAGAAGAATTTAGCAAACATAGAAAGTTTGTGTTGAAATAAAAGCCAGAATGTCTGTGATATGGACAATGGGAAACTGTGTAAATTACTAGTGTGTATTAAGATTTGAAGAAGATAAGAGGATAAAGAATCTTGCTGAATACATGGTTGTATAATGTAAAGCTATTTTTCTGATGTGCTTAAACCCTTTTGTTACGTAGTTCTATCAAAATCCCTGTCTTTGTTTTAATTAATTTTGAAAATAATAATGAATTTATTAAAGTAGCAGTTATTATTGAGCCGAGCTATCAAAATTGTTGGTGTGTTGGACAAAATACTTAGTGGCATTTCATCCATCCTTATGTTCTGAGTTCAAATTCTACTGAGGTCAACTTTGCCTTTCATCTTTTCAGGGTTGATGAAATAAGTACCAGTTGAGTACTGGGGTCAATGTAATTGACTAGCCCCCTCCCTCAAATTTCAGGCATTGTGCCTATAGTAGAAAGGATTATTAAATTGAGCTAGCAGAATTGTTGGTGTGTTGAACAAAGTACTTAGTGGCATTTCTTCTGACACCTTATGTTCTAAATTCAACTCTTGCCAAGGTCAGCTTTGTTTTTCATCCTTTTGGGATTAATAAAATAAGCTATCAGTCAAGTAATCAACTTATTCCACTCCCCCTAAAATTGCTGGCCTTACACCAAAATTTGAAACAATTATTAAGCTGATATCTAAAGCATAAATTAGCATAGAATTTTGATGGAAGGTTTTAATTACGATTATTTTGAAACAGGAAGTTTGTATCATAGAACTAGAAGTAGTTTCAGGTGGTTTAGTATCAAAAGAGTTAATTTTGTTCACAGACAAACTTTCATCAATCATCTCCTCCTCCTCCCTGCAAGCTGGCAGGATCTGGTGAACCATAGGGCTGCACTTGTTCCAATGTGACTTTGACATGGTTTCTGTGACTAGATACCCTTCCTGATGCCAACCATTCTACAGTGTGTGCTGGGTGCTCTTTTTCATGTATTGAGAGAGTGTGGTGGTTTTATACAAGGTGTTGAGAGGCCTAAGTATGACAGAGGGACAATAAAAGAGATACATGGCTACTTTACATTAGATGAGGGTAGGTGGGAGTAGCTGGAAAGAAAATAGAGATGTTGGCGACTAGACGCTAGAACATCTCAAGATACAAAGTGAATAAGGGATCAATGTATTAACCCTTTAGCATTCAGATTATTTTGTCAAATGTAATGATTATATATTCATATTATATATTTTGAATTATATTTCGTTTTTGGATTTGGTTTGCAAGATTTTTTATGTGTTTTCGTGTGTTGAAGCATATTCTGTTATGTCTGGGGAGAGTCATTTTCTTATTGTGCCTTATAATTTAAGCACTCACCGGTAAAATTTCCACTTATTTCTTATTTTTATTTTCCTAAAATTTTCGTTGCATTTTGCAACCTTTTCAATAGTCTTGAAAATTTTAGGAAAATAAAAATAAGAAATAAGTGGAAATTTTACCGTTGAGTGTGTTAAATTATAAGGCACAATAAGAAAATGACTCCCCAGACACAACAGAATATTTTGAATTAATAATACATTATCTTGTAACTTGAAGATTTTGATGATTAATTGTTTATTTTTTGAATGGCATTGAATGGCATTGTGGGGAGGTGTGAGAAGCCAGATCTGATCAATTTGAACATAAGACGGGTAGAATATTTGGGGCTGGATATGGTCAGTTTAAATGCAAAATAGCTAAAGTAGTCAATCACAGCTTCCAGGTGAAGAAGCATGAGGTGCAATAGTAGGCACAGTAAAAGGAAGATCTCAGAAATGAAGAAATTATAGAAAATATTATTTCAACAGTTCTTTGACCAAGTTCGGTTTCTGTTTTATTCTGTGTAGTCTCCAACTTCTCAACACCATTAAAGAATTTTTTCTAAAAGAGGAATTATTTTTGTGAAGAAAGATTTCTCTGTCTTTATCTGTTTGTGCTTCCTTTTGCTGGTGCTATCTTTGAATTTCACCTTTTAGTGTATCTCTTTTTCTTTCTACCTAGATTTGCGCACACACACACACTTTCTTATTTTTATTCACACACATATAACACATATGATCACACATCTGTATACATCACCTTTTACATATGTATATGTAAGCGTGTGTGTGTGTGTGTGTGTGTGTGTGTGTGTGTGTGTGTGTGTGTGTGTGTG
>NC_068982.1:75104735-75109929 GCF_001194135.2 Octopus bimaculoides | reverse complement strand
ACACACACACACACACACACACACACACACACACACACACACACACACACACACACACACACACACACAAAGGAGAGCTAGCAATAGCCTCAATTATGCAAAATCTTTAAAACTATGGGATTTCAATGATTAGATTATTCTATTGATTTTAATTAAAGAATTAGATGAAATTTGTCAGTCATATTTCCCTAACGTTAAGCCCTCACCTTCCATACTTAGACATGGGTTATTGTTGGTGATGATGATAATGGTAATAATAATGGATGATGATAATGAAGATAATGAGGATGAGTGGGAGGGAGCTGTGCTGGTAGTGGTAAGAGGAATGAAGATGCTACATGTGGATTGTTGGCGGTGAGGATGGAGTTTAATAATGCTGGTGATGATGTTGATGATGATAGCCTTTCTTCAGTTTTGTTTTTTTACAGTTTTTGTTAGCGTGGCTGTGTGATTAAGAAGATTGCTTCTGAACCAAAGGTTTTGGGTTCAGTCCCACTGCGTGGCACCTTAGTCAAGTGCCTTCTACTGTAGTTAACCAGAGCCTTGTATGTGGATTTGATAAACTGAAATTGAAAGAAAGCTATTGTGTGTGTGTGTGTGTGTGTGTGTGTGTGTGTGTGTGTGTGCGTGCATGCATACATGCATATGTATCTATCTATCTATCTATCTATCTATCTATCTATCTTAGTTTATATATATATGATATGTATGTATGTATGCATATATGCATATATGTATATGCATGTATGTATCCATATATGTATATGTATGTATGTATGTATATGAAGTGTATATACGAATGTAAGTGCATGTAGGTTTGTGTCTCTTTGTCTTGACATTATGTAATAGTTGTAAATAAGTGTCATTGTCATACAACCAGTATTAAGTGGCCATGGGAAAAATTTGCCTTGTTTAGAAGCAGGTGAGAGTTGGTAACAGGAAGGGCATCTGGCCATTGAAAATCTATCTCAATAAACTCTATCCAATCCAGGCAAGCTTGGGAAATTGGATGATGGTTATGATGATAAGAGTAAGGATGATGAAGACGGCATCGTCAGCGTCGGTGTTGGCATTGGCGGTGATGGCACCAGCATTGTGGTGGTGGTGGTGGTGGTGGTGGTGGTGGTGGTGGTAGTGTATTTGTGGTTTAGCTGATGTCTGTCTGTCTGCATCTACTTCTTGTTATTTTAAATTCATTTAGCCAAGCTATGAATATTTTTTTAGTAGCTTCAGTCATTAAACTGTGGCCATGCTAGAGCACCACACTTGAGAGGTTTACTTGATTGTATTGATCTCAGTATTTATTTCTGTATTTGTGTTTTATTTTATTGATTACTTTTCACTGAATCGTTAGCTATGCATTTTGACATGGACTGATGCAGCTGGATGCACTGGTTTACACCAGTAAACATTAATAATTAATGGATTCTTCATCAGATTTAATGAATTTGATATTATAGTTGTCTGATCAACTCAGTCATCCATTCACTGAACTGTATAAGTGGCTGAGTATTCCCCCTACAGATTTACCATTAAAGTAAGCCTCAGGTAGATTCTTAGCATGACACAACATGTGACATTGGTGGATTTTGAATTACATGTACAGCCCATCCGATGGACTTCAACACAGTTTCCTTTGACCAAAATTCACTCACAAGGCTTGGGTCAACTAGAGGTTAAGGTAAAAAGCACCTGCCCAGGATGACATGCAGTGGGATTGAACCTGGATTCTCATGGTTGTGAATCAAATTTCTTATGCATTTTGCCATATTTGCAGCCACTGGTAATCATAAACAACCCCTTACACACATAATTATATATCAATTATTGTTTAATGTCCACTTCTCCATGGGTCAGACAGAATTTATTGAGGTAGATCTTCTATGGCTGGATGCCCTTCCTGTTACCAACCCTCATCTGTTTCCAAGTAAGGCAATATTTCCCCATGGCCGCATATCTTTTTCCACAAAAGACTGTATGATGGTAATGCTTGTTTCTAACCATCATGTGATGTCAAGACAAGGGAACACACACACACACACACACACATACACACACACACACACACACACACACACACACACACACACACACACACACACACACACACACACACACACACACACACACACACACACACACACATTATATGGCAGGCTACTTTCAGTTTTCATCCACTCACATGGCTTTGTTCAGTTCAGATTGCTGTAGATGATGATGATGCTTCTCACAATGCTAGTCATTGTGTAGGATATCTTCCTATTTTGCCTGATCAATTCTGTAAGTAATTCACATGTAACCTACTTCCACAGATATTTTCATCTCCTTGGGACCTATCTGTTCTGGTCTGACTGCCTTCCTTGTCTTAATACTGCTTTCAGTCACCCTGCTCTCAACTTTAATGGCTAGTCCCTCTGTTGGGTTAGCTTGCAATAGGCCCTTCCTCTCCTCCATGCATTCTCTTCATTAAACAACCTCTTATAATTGCATTTCTTTCTTTTCAGCATCAATGAGAGCAAATGCATCATTTTGTGCACACTTTTCTCCAGTAACACCTTGATTCATTCTAGTTTACTGCCTTGAAATACAGAACACCTCATGCCTCTGAGCCTCAGATTGCAAAAATATGTGCAAACCTCTTAATTTGACTTCAGCTCTTGCTAACTATAGTAGTAGTAGTAGTAGTAGTAGTAGTAGTAGTAATGTCCCTGATGCAGTTACAGGCACTGGCTCTCATAGCTTCTGATCTTAACTGATTGGAAGTGTTATCATGTACATGTTTAGTCTTAGTATAAAAGTTGGGCTATAGCAAATGTTCTGCTCAGTACCACAGATTTGCTTGTCAATTGTTTGACCTTAACCAGTTGAACACGTCCCTTAGTGGCTGATATGTGCATCTCTGATCATGAGCAGAAGTAGTTGGGGAGCATCATAGCCATGTGTTGAGAGGAATTCTTTGATGTTTGAGTAATTCGCCTCAGGAAACATGTTTCTTTCAACATCCTTAAACAAGGACCTTTTGAGTGGGGTAGGCTATTCAACCTGAAGAAAGTTCTAACTGGGCCCCACCTGCAAGGTCATGTGCTGCTTATCATGATATAAAATCACCATGCCATGCACATATGGTTGTGAGGCATGTGCCTGGTGTACCCTTGCCAGACAGGTAATCATGATGATATACTGGGCTTGATATATTTTACCCCAGTGTCACTTTGATGGCATGTGTTGCTCTCTCGCTCAATAATAATAATAATAATAATAATAATAATAATAATAATTTCTTTTACTCTGGCTCAAAGCCAATTTTTGCATGGTATGAGTATAACCTATTGTACCGATTTCAGAACAGAAGAATACTAAATATTTCTTTAATCAATTCCAGAGATGTGAAAGACAAAGTTCATCTTCAGTAAGAATCAGAATGTGAATTTAGAACCTTTAGTAGGGATCTAAATTGATTTTAATCACAAGTACAAGGTCAGAAATTTGGATGTGGGGGCACAGTCTGTTGCATTGGCCCTAGTGCTTGATTAGTATTTATTTTAATGATCACCCATCCCCCCATTGGAAGAATGAAAGGTGAAGTTGACATCAGTGGTATTTGAATTGGGGATGAGGTGAACCCTTTTGATTCCAATGGGTCTGAGACTACTCCTCATTCTATGATGCAAACCTGCTGTTCCAGAGTGATCTGAATTATTATGTTCTGTCAAAATTTTATGTTAATTTATATTCCAAACACCAACTCAATAAAGATAATGGTATTTTACTGAATTCTTAATAATCAAAATTAACTGAAACAAAGGCAATGTTTGTCTTTGCCTTTCACCATTTGATAACGAGTGTTGGTTGGCTTACATCCCTGTAACTTAGTGGTTCAGTAAAAAGATAATGGACTCTGTTAACTGATTCCTTCAAGGCAGTGCTCCAGCATGACCGTAATCCAATGATTGAAACAAATAAAAAGATAAACGCATGTCACTCTCAGCTTTGTTTGTCGAATGTTTTTAAGACATCATTAACAAGGTTTAGTAGAGATCAGCTGATTATATTGAAGATTCTCAAGAATTAATCTTTGTAGTTAGCAAGGTTACTGACTGACCTCTCTTGAACTTTCAAAGAAGTGTTAAGTATGTTAACATTGTTGCAATGGAAGTATTGTTCCTGGCATTATTTTATTTCAAAGTGGTAAACTGGCAGAATTGTTACCACCCTGGACAAAATCCTGGACAAAATGCTTAACTGCAATTTGTTCCAGCCCCATATGTTCTGAGTTCAAATACTACTGGGGTCACTTTGCCTTTCATCCTTTTAGGGTTGATAAAATAAATAGCAGTTAAGCACTGGAGTTGATGTAATTGACTTACTCCTAAAATTGCTGGGTCTGTACTAAAATTAGAAACAATTATTATAAGATGGAACCACTGCCATCTCCATGTAGCATATAAGCATTTTTGTTATTGTTGTTGTGAGTGTTGTTATGTCATGTTGTGAGTCTTGTTATATAACCTTGATAAATTTTTTTGTGTAGGTTGTTTCTCATGTGTCAAGGCCAGAAGTAATGTAAACGCACACATTGCTATGGAGATCAAACTCCATAGCAACCATATAATAATAATTGTAATTAGGCCAAAGTATGATGGTCATAAACAGTGGAACAATTAGCAGTTTTTGCGATACTTCTTAGCTGCAGACATGCATAGTTGATATCAGTTGTCCTTGAAATTCTTTCACTGCATTCCTTTTCTTGGTGAGCAGCAAATATACCTTCTTTCAGCTGCAACTTCTTCAGGCTTTCTTCTATTCTCCAAGCACTGTTCTTCTGACTTTTGTTCTTGAGATGTTCTTTGTTCATTGTTGGCCAACACAGTTTTGGAAAACTTCATTAATGGATGCTATCTTATCTACAGTCATTTATTTGATGACAGCAATAAATTTTGCATTGAGGTCCCCATTATATTGTCTTCAGTGGAGCGACCACTCTTGTTCATTCTTCCCAAAGGAAGATGAATTGTCAAGTGTAAAACCTAGTATTTAGGATATTTCAGGAATTATGGGATATATACATACATATACACATAACATATGCACATATATATCATCATCTTTTAATATCCATGTTCCAAGCTGTCATCAGTTTTCCAACCCATATATATATATATATATATATATATATATATATATATATATATAT
>NC_068982.1:75097075-75102075 GCF_001194135.2 Octopus bimaculoides | reverse complement strand
ACAGTCATTGTTTTTCAAGGTTGTTGTCACAACTGAAGTAAATTTGGATCAACTAAGATTCCAATTTGAGTCAGACTTTGTTTTTCCAAGAATTTAACTTTTGCTCTACAGTTACAATATTATTACTTTTTGTAATAGAGTCGATGACTGCATGGTAAGAGGTTTGCTTCCCAACTATATGGTTTTGGGTTCAGTCCTACTGTGTGGCACTTTGCTGTAGCCCCTGTGTGATCAAAGTTTTCTGAGTGGATTTGGTAGATGCAAACTGCCGGAAACCTACCATAGAATCTTAGAAACTATGTGGTTGTGAAGTGTACTTCTTAAGCACACAAATAACTCCGAACTCACTGACAATAAAATTACACATACGCACGCATGCACGCACACACACCTTTCTTTTTCTATACTGATAAAGGTTGGATGGTTTACCACTGTCCAGGTTAGCTCTTACATAAACTTTTGTCCTAGATAGTTTGGGAGAACGACATCTTGTTTGAACATTATTAAATTTGATGTGAAGGCAGTGAGCTGGCAGAATTGTTAGCACGCCAGATGAAATGCTTAGTGGTATTTCACTGGTCTTTACGTTCTGAGTTCAAATTTTGTCAAGGTCAACTTTGCCTTTCATCCTTTGTGGGTCGATAAATTAAGTACCAGTCAAGTCCTGGGGTTGATGTAATCGACTATTCCCCTCCCACAAATTTCAGGCTTTGACCCTATAGTAGAAAGGGTTATTAAGTTTGACATGTGGATGCTCTTCCTATCACCATATGCTGGATGCTCTTCCTATCACCAATCACTCTACAGAGTGTTCTGGGTACATTGTTTTTCATGGCACTTGCACTAGAGGGATTGTCTTGTTATCAGACCTTACATTGTCCCTACTTATTTGCCAACCACTGAAAATTTAATTTTACTTGAGAAATATAGATTTGGATACAAAAGTAAGTTTGTTCAATTGTTTAATCATAATAGTTGCTGTGTCACAGCAGTAATGTGTGTGTGCTTTTAAATTGAGTTATAGCCTTGGTAATTATCGTTTCAGTTCAAGTTTTAATATATTTAATTAAACATTTGGAAGAACTGAAACTTTTTAAAAACACTTGGAGATGATAGAATTCCATGTTATGGATGTGTGGGTGTTTGATTGTTCAGCTGTGGACAGTCATGTTACAGTTATTTTCCCTGTCAATGGGTTCTCTGCTGGTTTTATACCTTTGAAGACATGTGGAATATGTCTAGACGTGTATAATTCCTTAGTTGAAAAACAGCTAAGGGTTAGAAACAGGAAAGGCATCCAACTGTAAAACAATATCTCAGTAATGCATTCATATAACTCATGCTAGCATGGAAAACTGGCATAAAAAGAAATGAATGCTGTGTGTGTGTGTGTGTGTGTGTGTGTGTGTGTGTGTGTGTGTGTGTGTATTCATGTGCTTTGAAGATATGTAGAATAAGAAATATCTTACTCAAAAAATAGGTAAGGGTTAGAGACAGGAAGGGCATCCAGTTTTAAAACAATATCTCAATACTATATTTCTCTAACCCATACTGGTTTGGAAAAACAGATGTAAAAACAAATGTGTATAGTTTTTTTTTTCATTGAATGTTTTCTTTCCTGATTTATAAAGTGAATGAATAATTGTAATCATTTTACCTAATTCTGAATATTTACAGTAGATTTATAAACCAAGTCACAACTAGGAAAAACATGTCTTAGATCAGATATTTTCATTTCTCGATTTAATTCTCATTATAATGGTATTTCTTCATATCCATCTATTCTTTCATCCATTCACCCATTTGTTTATCTAGCCTTCCATCTATCCATCCATCCAATCATCCATCCATCTGTCCATCAATGCATGCATTCATCCATTTGTCCATCCATCCCTCTGTCCATCCATTCAGCCTGTCTGTATATCTCTATATTTCTCTTTCTTACTTTATCCTCTTTTTTCTTCTTTAAACTGTTACCATCAGGTCCAATGTAGCCAGCTTCAAATATGGTGAAATTTCTAGAGAAATTTTTGGATACTGATGATGTACCAAGCATCACTTTGACCTAAAGATGCTACCCTGGTCACCCTATCTGGAGCAGGTTAGTTGCTACTGCACCTGACTGATCTTCTAAGGGGGGTCTTCCAATCAATAATCGTTATTTTAAAATTTTAACCCTGCTTTTGTGTTGCTTTCATTTTGCTGATATTTTTTATTGTACTTGTTTCAGTCTATATGTTGTGGCCATGCTGAGGTATTGCCTTGGAAGATTTAGTGGAACAATTTGGCCTCAGTACTCATTTTTTAAGTCTAATGCTTATTCTATTGGTCACTTTTGCTGAACTGCTAAGTTAGGGGGACATAAAAAAATCAACACAAGTCGAGTGGTGGTAGTGGGGACAAACACAAACATGCATACACATTCACACAATTTCTGTCTTAGAACTTCACTTACAAGGTATTGACCAGCCCATGGCTATAATAGAAGACATTTACCCAAGGGCATGCAGTTGAGCAGGATCTAAAACCATGTGGTTATAAAGGGAGCTTCTTAACCGAATATCCATGCCTTTGCCTGCTGTAGAAACCATGCCAAATCAAACTGGAACCTGGTGCAGCTGTCTGGCTTATCAGTTCCAGTCAAACCATCTAACCCATGCCAGCATGGAAAGCAGATGTTAAATGATGATGATACACACACGCACACACACAAGTAAGCACATAAAGGCAGAACAATAATACTCGAATACCAAAGGTAGAGTAATATCTTTTTATTAAAGCCCCCCCCCCCCCAAAAAAAAATATATATATATATATATATATATATAATGGGCTTTGTTCAGTTTCCATTAACCAAATCTACTCACAAAGCATTGATTGGCCTGGGGCTATAGTAGAAGACACTTGCATCAGGTGCTGTGCTGTGGGACTGAACTCATAACCATGTAGCTTCAAAGCAAGCTTCTTAACCACACAGCCATGCCTGCACCAGTGTTTGATGAGGAATTTCTAAGTAACCAGCACATAGGGAATATGGTGTAGAAATCTGGCATTTTACAACCCAGTTATTATAGTCAAGTAGTTTCATGCTAGTTATAATTTTCTTTTGTTACGGTTTGTGTTGTGTCATAGTTATTTCACTGTCCTATTCTGGCATCTGTATAGAATTGTTATGTATTGTGTTGCTAGTATAGAATTGTAGTTATGCTATGTTGTTAACCTACTTCTTATTGTTGAGTGCAGCATGTCATGCAGATCAGTAGCCGCTAGATAACAAATTCCAGAGAATGTTCCAAACATATCAGTTGGTAGTACTGTCCCTATTCTCTTATATTTATCTTGTACTTTGAAGGTGTGTCTTCACCATCTCTCTCTCTCTCTGTGTCCCCTGCCACCAGCTGAGGAAGCCATGTATTCACTTCAGCAGGTCTCCTGTTCCTGTTTCTCTGTTCATATTCTCATATCCTTCAGTACTATATTCCACTCATGTGAGGGGTTCTATCTTGTGAATTACTTGGCAACCTCACTTGTGCTGGTGCCCAGTACAAGAAAGCACCCAGTACAAGAAAGCACCCAGTACATTTTGTTAAGTGGCTAGTGTCAGTAAGGGTATCCAGCTTTAGAAACCATACCAAAGCAGATATTGGAACTTTGCATTGTCCTCTGGCTCTCATTGGTCCCTGTTGAACCATCTAAACTTTGCCAGTATGAAAACTGAGATGTTAAAGTAAATGAAGATGATGATGGTGTATGTATATATATTTATATATAAAGAATATTAGTGGTTTAATTCACTCATGATCTAAACCAATAGGTACACTGCGTAAGTGCTATAATTGGTCATTTGTTAGGTTCCAAGTTCACAGCTCAGGCTGGAGCTAGGGATCTGTAATAGGCTTCTGAGTCAGCAGGAACATATTTAAAGGAAAAGAAAAAGAAAACCAAGGCAGAGCAAGTATCTCAGGTCATTTAGAATATTTAATTAAAGCAAGGTGAATCAAACATGGAGACGTAGAAGTAATTAATGTCTTACAGCTGTTTCTGGGATATCCCAAGTGATGGGTCAACATCTCCATACACTGGGAATACCTTGGAATACGCAGTGTATGGAGATGTTGGCCCATCACCTGGGATATCCTAGAAACAGCAGTGTAACATTAATTACTTCTACCTCTCCATTTTTGATTCACCTTACTCTAATTAAATATTCTAAATGACCTGAGATATTCATCCTATTATTTTGTTTTCTTTTTCCTTTAATATTTGTATGTATGTATATTTGTATGTATATATGTATGTATGTATGTAAATATGTTTGTATATATGTATGTGTTTATATATATGTATGTATGTTTGTATATATATATATGTATGTATGTGTGCATATATATATGTAACTGTTAACCTAACTTAGTTTACTTTAAAGTATGGATGACTTAAGTTTACTTTTAACCTCCCCATTCTTATAAACACCAAGTTGATAAATAACTCACTTTGTAATCATAAGTGCACCAAACCTCATGTGTGCATATACTCACATTTTTGTGGATGCTTGTATGAGCGAGTGTACTCGCGCCATGCAGTTTGCCCAAGGGTATTTATACATCCATACCCGTTAATGGTTATTTTTAATACTTTTCGCGCTGGATTGCACATTCATTTCTCTTTTTGTCATCTGTGATTTTATTTTTGATTTTCTATATAAATGAAGATCTTTCCTCCTTCTGGCTGCTTTTCTCTCTACAAAATGAAAAGTTACATTGTGGAACAATCATTTTAACGAGTTGTATTTATTTATCACCCAGTGAGATATATCTGACCCACCAGATGCTCTTGAACCAGTTGTTGAGTATCTCACCTAAGAGGAATTGATGCTAGATGTGTCGAAACAATTGTTGTGATTAATAATATATTCTTGTATATTCCATCTTCTGTCTTTCATTTGCTATATATACATACATATATACACACACGCACACATATATGTATGTATATATATA
>NC_068982.1:75091129-75096703 GCF_001194135.2 Octopus bimaculoides | reverse complement strand
ATATAGAGAGAGAGAGAGAGAGAGAGAGAAATAGAACAGGTAAGAGAAGTGAGGTGAGTGAATAGATGTTTATTCCATTCATTTATAGCTGTTTCATGATTTTGTTAGTTATATAATAGATGTTACATCAACTTTTGCACATATATAAAATGTACATATAAAAAGTATAAATGTGTATATATATTATATAAACATTTGTATTTATACTACTCCTGCACTTTGCACATTATCCCTCTGCTTTCTGATCTGTTCTTCTTTTTGATCCACTTCTATCCAAACTGAACTTCCACCTCTGTTCATCACTCCCTACATTCACCTGTACACCCATTTCTATCCATCAGTCACTCTCCCCTCACACCACCTTCATGTACCTTGGAATGCTCTGGTATCTAGTCACCACCATCTCTATCTTCTTCCCAGTTACTCCCACCTACCTCTATATAATGCAGGGTAGCCGTGTATCTCCTCTATAGTAAAATTCCTGGGCTGCCCTCCTTCATACATTTTAGTCCCTCAATGCTCGGCATACATACAACCACCACCCAACTCTCAATGTTTCTCCCTCCCACTTATTTGAAGATATATTTTTCTTTGTTTCTTTTTCTATATCCCTCTATTGTACTTTTTTGTCTTGCGTGTAATCTGGCAACCTCACTAGTGCTGGTTACAAAAAAGCATCCTATATACACTGTGAGGTAGTTGATATTAAGAAGGGCATCCAGCTGTAGAATCCATGCCATAGCAGACACTGAAGTTCAATACAACCCTGTGGCTGCTGGATCCCTGTCAAATCGCCCAACCCATACTAGTGTGGAAAAATGGGTTTTAAATGATGATGGAAAAAAGAAAATGTAATAGTCCCTTCAACCTCTTGGAGCTTACATACAGTTTACTGGCAATAAGTGAATAAGAAATGCCTCCTGTGGTAGGAGTAAATCTATCCCAGACAGCCTTTTCTAGAAGGTTTGCTATGAATTCCTGATTGTTAGGTGAATTGAGGTGTCTAGAATTAACTTTCATTCTTCTGCTGGGTATCGACATCCTAAAGTTTTGACATCTAGCAACTGACTTGGTACAGACCAACAAGGTTATCCTCCATCTCTGCACCAACAATTTTGACCACCTTTTCAAAAACATCTTTACTGTCCATAACCATGTTTATAAAATCGAAAAACAGTCCAGCAGCCATGGAAACTTTTTTTACACCTAAAATTATTGAAACATGGAGTAAACTACCTGCATCACTCAAAAACTACTGGAATATTGTATCCTTGAAATATTTCCATGCTTCCTGCACTCTTTTACCTCTTTATGGCTCTTTTACATTTTTTTGTTTGTTTTTGTATTTGTTGTGTTTCTATCTTATGTACTCTGCATGTATCTTTAGTTTTCATTAGTTTTTGTTTGTTTTGCTACTGCTTTCTGTCTTATCCTTTGTCCATTGTAGTATATCTGAGCACTATATACAGTAAACTCATTATCATAGCCTGCATTAACAAAAATCATTCACAAATTTAAATAAAATTTGTGTACTGTTGGGGAAACATGAATACTGAATAAAGATTTTCTTTGGCAAGAAAAAATTGAAATGTTTAGAGTAGCTTTGAGGTATAAGGTAAGGAGTGGGATTGTTGTTGGCACTCCGTCGCTTACGACGTCGAGGGTTCCAGTTGATCCGATCAACGGAACAGCCTGCTCGTAAAATTAACGTGCAAGTGGCTGAGCACTCCACAGACACGTGTACCCTTAACATAGTTCTCGGGGATATTCAGCGTGACACAATGTGACAAGGCTGACCCTTTGAATTACAGGCACAACAGAAACAGGAAGTAAGAGTGAGAGAAAGTTGTGGTGGAAGAGTACAACAGGGTTCGCCACCATCCCCTGCCTGAGCCTCGTGGAGCTTTAGGTGTTTTCGCTCAATAAACACTCACAACGCCCGGTCTGAGAATCGAAACCGCGAGCCCGCTGCCCTAACCACTGGGCCATTGCGCCTCCACCAAGGAGTGGGATAACCAGGTGGAAAGAGTTTTAACAGGAGGTCAAAGGCCAGAGTGAAGAAGCAAAGAGAGGCAAGGGGAAGACTAATGAATTATACAGACACAAATACACTCATCCATCTAAGCACATATGTGTACATATGCATGCATGCATGCACATGCACACACACACACAAATCATCAATTTGATGCCCATCTTCTGTGCACAGGTTGGATGGTTTGACAGGATCCAGTGAGCAGCAGGCTTGTGTCAAGCTCCAATCTTTGCTTTGGCATAGTTTCTGGGGTTGGATACCCTACCTGACAGTAACCACATTACAGAGTGTACCGGGTGCTTTTTTTCTGCACGACAGGATTCTTTCAGTTTCTACTCACAAGGCTTTGATTGTCCTATAGTAGAAGACACTTGCTATAGTAGAAGACACTTGGCTATAGAAGCACAAGGCTATAGTAGAAGACACTTGCTCAAGGTGCCTCGAAGTGGTTGCTAAACAATCTTCTTAATCACACAGCCATGCATTTGCCTATTACAAATATAATAATTGGAGCAGTTGGTATGCTGGTGTGGTTGTTATGTTCAGGGTATTTCTGTTTTCAATGGAGTCAAGTAGATTCATTGAAACTACCAGAATTTCAAGTGATTATAATTACTTGATAGCTGTGTGTGTGTGTGTGTGTTTGATTTTGAGTGTGCATAACTGTGTGTCAGTTTATATGTTTGTGTTTTGTGTGCATGTGAGTATGTTTGTGTATATGATACGAGCTGTACCATGACAAACTATTTAAGAAAAAAAAAGGTGAATTACTGTAAAGCTATTTCAGCTTCTTCCTTTCTTGACATAGAAACCTTTAAACTGAAATTGCCAATTTATATGTTGAATAATAATAATAATAATAATAATAATAATAATAATAATAATAATAATAATAATTTTCTTTATTCATATAATAATAATTTCTTGTGGTGATGAAGAGGATGATAGTGGTGAGGATGAAGATGATGATGAGGTAAAGATGGAGGGAGGTGGTGGTGGCAGTGGTAGTGGTAGTGATAATTGTGATGATGGCGATGATGATAATGTCTTTATTCTTTTAATATTAATGATTTCTCATGATAATAATGGTGTTGGTGTTGGTGGTAGTGATGATGATGATGATTACAATTATTATTATTATATGAACATGAGGGACAAAGTACTCAGTGTCATTACTTCCAGCTTTAAGTTCTGAGTTCAAATTCTGCTGAGGTCAATTTTGCCTTTCATCCTTTCAAGGTTGATGAAATAAGTATGAGTTGAACACAAGGGTTGATGTAATAGACAAGACTCCCATCCCCCAAATTTCAGCTTTTGCACCTATTGTAGAAAGAAGTATTATTATCAGGCAGTTTTTACGTGTCTAGTTGTTGTTGTTGGCACTCCGTCGCTTACGACATCGAGGGTTCCAGTTGATCCGATCAACGGAACAGCCTGCTCGTGAAATTAACGTGCAAGTGGCTGAGCACTCCACAGACACGATTACCCTTAACGTAGTTCTCAGGGATATTCAGCGTGACACAGTGTGACAAAGCTGACCCTTTGAATTACAAGCACAACAGAAACAGGAAGTAAGAGTGAGAGAAAGTTGTGGTGAAAGAGTACAGCAGGGTTTGCCACCATCCCCTGCCGGAGCCTCGTGGAGCTTTAGGTGTTTTCGCTCAATAAACACTCACAACGCCCGGTCTGGGAATCGAAACCGCAATCCTATGACCACGAGTCTGCTGCCCTAACCACTGGGTCATTGCGCCTCCACGTGTCCAGTAGCAATAGCAAAAGAGATTGTATAGTGGACATGATCAAAGGGGCTGAAGACAAACACCTTCCTCTTTGGCAAATCCCTCATCAATTTCTTCAAGTTTCACTTAAAGATGAAAATGAGAATAGAGAGAGAAGTGTTGCCTTCCAGCCATTTTGCTGAAAGTTGGATGAGAGTGGTGAGCATGATGCAAGTGAATGGGCCTGCCCTGAGCATGCACCTGTAAATTGGGGATAAGGAACTGAGAAAAGGCACCTGCTCCATAAGTCAGGGTATCTGTGGTTTTATGGGATTTTTCCATGAGCAGCCCCCAAACACCTCCTCCTTAACGAGGAATACTCATTATTAAAATTTTATTACACTTTTATGTGCAAAACCCTCTCAACAACATACACTTACAGACACACATTCAATGTTCTGTTCTGTGCCATCCTTAATGTTTTTCTTAATATAAACCTTTATGGTTTATATTATTATTATTATTATCTCGCTTCTTCTGAAGCCTTTGTGGCAATAAATACAGTTATTACTATTATTGTTGCTGTTGTTGTTACAACTATAACGCTTCTTTGCTTTGGTGTATATACATGGTAAGTAGAGGGGAATAATATATTTCCTTGTTCAAGTGATACTCAGAAATTAAAAATGTCATAAGAGTTTGTTTGACTTGAGAATGACCTAACTCTAGCCATTCTCACATTGCTTTTTTTTTCCTTCCCTTTTCTTTTTTTTTTGTCATGTCAAGTCACAGAGATAAGTTGGTTGACCGTCTTTCTTTTCTTTACCAGACAAAAGTGTCTTTAAGAATGTTGTTTGGTTAATAGTCATGGTAACAAAATTGCAGGCAGGTAATGAAATAATCAGATAAAAGTCTTCAGGGTAGCTTCCTTGTTTATTCACAGATCTGATATTTATCCTGTTAAATGTGTGACTATGCTTCTCGTGTACAGATAGTTGGTGCTTTTGGCAGGTTTCTTTTTTCTTTTTGTCTTATGAGTTATTTGGTGATGTCACTCCACTTAGAATCATTGCTCCTCCCCTTTCTCTCTCAGTTATAAGGGCCACTTTAGGCCCTTAGTCTTGTATCATGCAAGCTGATCTTTATTAGTGCTGGTACCATGAGAAAAGCATGCAGTGCACACTGTAAAGTGATTAATATTAGGAAGGGCATCCAGCTGCTGAAATCATGCCAAAGCAGTCCTCCAGCTCATCGGATGCTGTTAAACTATCCCGCCTAAGTCAGTGTGGACAATGAACATTAAGTGACTCCTCCTCCCCACCTCCCCATCTTCCCAACCTCCCCATCCTCCGCCTCTCCATGTTCCTCCTCCCCTCCTCCCCTCAGCAAGATTTGGACTCAAAATGTGGCTGTACAAAACTAAATGTTGTATCACATTGTATCTGTTAATTACAATAACCATAGTTCTATTCTGTTCTTAAGTGTTATCTGCTCTCATCATCATCATCATCATCATCGTTTAACGTCCGCTTTCCATGCTAGCATGGGTTGGACGATTTGACTGAGGACTGGTGAAACCGGATGGCAACACCAGGCTCCAGTCTGATTTGGCAGAGTTTCTACAGCTGGATGCCCTTCCTAACGCCAACCACTCAGAGAGTGTAGTGGGTGCTTTTACGTGTCACCCGCACGAAAACGGCCACGCTCGAAATGGTGTCTTTTATGTGCCACCCGCACAAGCCAGTCCAGGGGCACTGGCAACGATCTCGCTCGAAAATCCTACAGGAGCCAGTCAGGCGGTACTGGCAACGGCCACGCTCA
>NC_068982.1:75087501-75090407 GCF_001194135.2 Octopus bimaculoides | reverse complement strand
GAAGCTATCGACTACCTCTAGTTTTTCACCCTGGAATGAGATAGAAGTTGTTTCCTGTTTGTTTGCAGTCTTTATTGCACCTGAACATCTGCCACAAACAAAAACTAACTTGCTAGTTAACCTGCCTTTGATGTTGCTGCACCTCTTATGTGTCCATAGCTTGCACCGGGTACATCTTATAGAGTTACTACCTACTCCTTTTCTACATACTGAGCAGGGCCATCTACCTGAAGGGGTTTGTGTTTTATCTACCTTCCTACTTATTAGGATTTTGGTTTTAGCTAGGTTGACTCTAAGGCCCTTCAATTCAGCAGGTTGAATATCAAGGATACCCAATTAGGTTGTCTAAGATCCCTGTTTTACAATGGATACAATTAGGCACATGGTGGGGTCCCAATCCCTTCCATGGAGACTGGCCACAAGTCTGTAGTCTGTCAAGAGAATGTCCTAGATGTACCACACATCTTGCTGTTATGTCTTATGAGCCATTGACCATATTGGGTTCAGCCATTTCAGTTTTTGTGCACAAGTGGATGCAATTCTTCCGAGATTGCTGATATCTTCTACATAGTTTTGCTCACCAACCAAAGTGAATTACTGTAGTGTAGTCATCAGTGTGTGCCACCAATTTGTTGGAGCCACAAGTGAGAGATGTGAAGTAGTTGGAGACCAGTGCTCCTGTCCACATCTAAAGATGTGCAACTGACAAGTATAATAAGTTGGCAGTGAATTGGCAGAGTTGTTAAAATGTGAATATGATATTTGTTCTGACTCTTAGTGATCTGAGCTCAAAACTCACTGAGGCTTGACTTTGCCTTTTAACCTTTCAGGGTTTAACAAAAAATATATACCAGTCCATTGGGTGGGTGAGGCTGTGAAATGGTGAAACTGTCAGAAGGTTGGTAAAGATGTAGTATCTCTTACAGTTGTCTGAATTCTGACAGCAATGTGTATAATGACTCTGGAGCCAAACTGTTCTGGCCAAAGTCAGTGGTGTTTCCTTTGGATAAATATCAGTGGTGTGGAGGAGGGGAGACTTGCATTTATGGGTAACTGCCAGTTTTCATAAAAAAACTTTAAAACTTTTATGCAGGCCTGCCCATAGATGTAGAGGCCCACATAAATAATTATTAGATAAATCAATAAAGTATGAATGAGTATAAGGGTTGAATACTACAAGGACTACAAACTAATAAGGGAATACGTAACCCTTTAGCATTTTGATTACTTTGTCAAGTGTAATAGACTCAAATTCCATGAAGTTCAAATTCTACACTTTGCCTTTCATCCTTTCTTGGGTTCAGTATATATAGATGTATATATATCTGTTTGTGTCTTTATTTATGTTGTTTTGAATTAACCTTGTATTATCTTGTAGCTTTGAGATTTTGTTGATGTGATTGTATGTTTTTAGACTGACATTGTAGAGTAGGTATGAGAGGCCAGATCTGACTGTTTGAATATAAAATAGGTAGAACATTTTTATTGGATATGGCTGGTTTAAATACTAAAGGGGTAGAAATAGCAGCAATGTCTCCCTTAACTCACTCCTCTCTCTTCTATAAAAAAAAAAATGAAGGTTGTATTGGGTAATGTCATCCAAGATAAATCATCTTCAAAAAGAAGAAAAATTATAAGGTTTATTGTATACAGAGTTCAGGTGTACAACAACTCATCAGAAATGATGTAAAAGAGGACAGAAAGCAAAGATGTAAGTCAAATGGAGAAAGGCAGTAATGAATGCTAGAAATACATGCACAGTACAGAGAATAAAACACAAAAAAAAAAAGAAAAGTGAACTGTAAAAGGGCCACAAAGAAGAAAAAGTGTGTAGGCACGTCAGGAGTAGTGTTGGTGAATTTTTTCAGAAAGCATGGAATTATTGAAGGATGTAGTGTCCTGACAGCTCACACCTGATGTGGGTAGTTTATTTTGAGTTTCGACAATTCTCAACATTAATGTGATTACTGTAGAAACACCATTGACCATAGGTCCACTAGCAAGTCTTTCTAACATGTTAAAAAACCATGACTAGCAAGTCTTTCTAACAAATTAAACAATGTACAGTCTTCGTTTTTGTATATTTTTAGAATGACATTGTAGAGTAGGTATGAGAGGCCAGATCTGGCTGTTTGAGTATAAAATTGGTAGAATGGGTATTGAGACATTATATTTATGAACTTGTGGAAATACATAGCATGACCTATAGCTTATAGATACAGTGTAAATAGTTTAGTGAATGAGTAGACACACAGTTTGGCCTATCTGAACAGTGCACAGGTGAAGTCACTTGATATAAACAGAAGGAATTACTTAATAGATTTATAGACATAGTAGAAAGTTCACTATCTCTAACAGCAAATAAATTGATAAAAAAGGTCAACCTGGGTTGGGTACATAATGTGTCTAAAGAATATAAAATGGACAAAATAGGAGCGCCATCGATAAATTTCTCTTCAATGGTGTCAGTTCTGCTTGTGTACATAGTTTAAATGTCTTGGTTCTCTCTAAACTGTCTAATAGCTATAAGATCTTCTGGGAATGTTGTCTGTGATAAACACCTGGATAAAATGCCAGTTTATTTACCAACTGCTTCATGTCATGAAGAAGAGCTAAGCATCCTATATACTTAACTATGTATGTGATATATTTAATATATAACTGCAAAATACACACTCATACAGACACACACATGCACATACACATGCACACACACACACACACACACACACACACACAGACACACACACACACACACACACACACACACACACACACACACATTAAAAACATTATAAATGCATAAGCAAACGAGAAACAGACACAGAAGGTTGCCAACTCCTCATCAATTATCAGTCAGAGGGTCAAATGAAATTATCAATATATATATATTTATATATATATAA
>NC_068982.1:75084636-75086986 GCF_001194135.2 Octopus bimaculoides | reverse complement strand
ATTGCGATACTAATAACCTAGTGTAGAGCTCAATATACATATGCTTCAGAATGAAGTGTTAGTCAAGTACAGAATAAGAAATTGAGATGACAAAGGAATAAATGATTATGTTACGAACTTCATTAGCTTACAGCTGTTTCTGCTATAAGATGCAATGAACTCATTGTTAAGTACCTGAATATCACCTTATAGCTTTATCAGATCCCCCAACATGAAGTGCAGCTTATTTGGGAAAAACAATTATATATGTGTGTGTGTGTATATATATATATATATATATATATATATACACACACACACATATACACACAAAGAAAAACATTACAAATGAGAAAATATATACATATGTGGGGAATAAAATTCAGAAGCTACTCTCAATTTCTTACATATATATATATATTTATTTATTTATTTATTTAAAGTTCAGTACTACTGCATGACACTTTGAGTAACTGTCTTTCACTATAACCTCAGGCTGGCCAAAGCCTTGTGAGTGGATTTGATAGATGGAGGCTGAAAAAAATCCCCATCGTGTGTGTGTGTGTGTGTGTGTGTGTGTGTGTGCCTGTCTGTCTCCTTGTCTTGGTATCACTTCATAGTCATAAGCAAGTGTCACTGTCATTCAAGCTGTGTCCTTCATTTCCATTCTGTGCTTGGAGACATATCATCTTACTTGAAAACAGGTGAGGGTTGGTGACAGGAAGGGCATCTGGCTGTAAGAAAATCTACTCAAAGGAATTCTGTCTGACCCATGGAGAAGTGGATGTAAAAATGATGATGATGGTACACACTCACCCACAATTGGTTACTATATTGTTACTCTCTAGCAATTCCGCTCACAAAACATTGGTCAGCTCAGGGTTTTATGTAGAGGGATTGAACCCAAAACCACTTAGTTGTCAAGCAAACTTCTTATCCATACAGCTATACGTGTTTCTGTACATTATAAATTGAAATGCCATTTTTCTTTCTATGCCTCAAGAAACTAGAATATCTGTCCTGTAAATCTTGGAATATTTTGTCTGGTTCCTATATTCACACATCTGTAATTTACTACTTCTTCACTCCTCCGTGCTTTGCAATAAAAAAAATCAATGATGTTAGTCTTGATTCTTTGATAGAAAATGAAGAATAAGATCAATTTCCTGTTTTTCTCCTTAGTGCTACTAATCTCTATCTCTCTGTGCTGTCTGATTCTAAACAGCTGTAATTCTCTGTAAATAGCATTATTTTTTTCTATCAATTCACTCAACCATTCATTCATGTATTCTTTCATTTATATATTCCTTCAATGCTTGGTACAAAAGCCAGGCTATATATTCTGATCCTCTAGAGTATTACTGCGATATAGATGCAAACATGACTGTGTGGATTAAGAAGCTCACTTTGCAACCATGTGGTTTCAGGTTCAGTCCCACTGTTTAGCATCTTGGGCAAGTATGTTCTACTATATAGTCCTAAGCCAACCAATGCCTTGTAAGTGAATTTTGTAGATGGAAACTTTACAGGACCCTCACACACACACACACACACACACATATATATATATATATAGTGTACTGTTTCCATGATGGAAAGATCAACAAAAAAAAGTACTCCATCGGGTGAGAGATAAATATTACTTCAGACATGTTATAAAGCTATGTTTGACTTGTTCTTAGTGCATGAAACTAATAATAGTACATAAAAACATATATTGTGTTTATTAAATAACGTGCACATGTGCATACACACACACACATCAACAAGCTAGAAACATTGATGTCTATGAATCCTGATAGATGGCGACACTGAACAGATAGGGTGTTTTCACACCTTTTTACCACAAAAAAAAAGTTTCTTTATGGTAACTGCAGTAAATTGACCAGTTAGTTGAAATATGTCACTAACATATTTTAACTAACCTAAACTTTGCATATATGTATTTTATCATTTGCCTGATTACAACCTGTGCTTTGGAGTTATTTGGTAGTTTCTTGGTGCCTTTGGCGTCTATTTCAAGTGTGTAGGAGAAGGGTTGTTTTATCCTGATCCTTATATATATATATATATATATATATATATATATAAATGAGAATGTGTGTCTGTCTGTCTGTGTGAATCCCTAAAACTCGAGAACTACGCAACCAATTTCATTCAAATTTTACAGATGCCTTACTTAGGGTTCCAGTTGTGTTTTAGTCAAAAAAACAATTTTAACTTCTTGCAGAGTTCGAGCCCACGGCAACATAATATCTCCTCCACTATTTAAGTATTACGTGTCAAAAGTGAAACAAAAACACTCATGTCAAATACTTTCACTTTAAAAATGAAACTATTCCACTAACTGAAACAATCACATCTCGATACT
>NC_068982.1:75077408-75082999 GCF_001194135.2 Octopus bimaculoides | reverse complement strand
TGGCCTTTCATTATTTATAATCTGTACCTGTTTGTTTGGTTACGAAATAAAATACACAAAACGTGTTTCTGAATTACGTGTATTTACTTTATATAGATATGAGTTGAAAACTTTCTTCTAGCATTCCACTTAATGTCTATGTTCCATGCTGGCATGGATTGGAGAGTTATTAAGGTAGAAATATGGTATCATAGCTACTAACAGTTGAGGGTTGCGTAGTCTAGACGGCGTTTTTAGATTTCATTATTCTCTTTAACCCGGGCAAAGCCTGGTATTTCTGCTAGTATATATATAAATAATACAAAATGGGACAAGAACACAAAACATCCAGACAGTTAGGTGATACAAGAAAGTGAAAACAAAACATACAAAGAAAACAAGGACAGGTCATTCTGAGTTTTCTTTCATCAGTCGAGATTCAGATTATCTTTGCAATTTCAGCTGGTTATACTCTACTCGATATTGCTCCAATCTGGCCAGCCCCAAGGAAAAACTAAGCTAAGAGCATTAGATTCCTTGGAAGAAAGCGGCGAATGTATACAAAAACTAGGACGGATAAAAACGAACGTTGTTACACAAATACAATAAAAATGATAAAAGGACATAACAACAGGTATCTTTCAACTAAGGACGAATTAAATTAAGCTGGCGTGTGTGGAAATAAAGCCTTACGGCAAGGATACAAGATTTCACAGGCACAGGGAAGATTATTGATGTTGCATGCACAACGGCCGGCCAAGAAAGAAAGATCAGGCTTGGCCGAACGCCGGTCATGTGGGAAGAGAAGAGAGAGAGGTAGAGGCAGAAGGACAAAAGAATTAAGGATGGGCTAGAAAAAATGACAGGGACACAATGAAGTGAAAAGTGGAGGGAAAGTGAGCAAGAAGAGAAGGCAAGGAAATGTGAGCGAGGGGGACGAAAGAACGAAGAGTGGAATGAACGAATAAGGGTGAAAGGGCTGATAGACAGAAATAGAGTCGTACAAAATTGAGAAAAATATATACTTACACACACACACACACACATATATATATATATATATCACTTAGGCTTTGTGAGACTAAATAACCTGGTTTAGAACTCAGTATACATATGTTTCAAAACAAAGTGTTAGATGAGTATAGAGCAGTAATAAGAAAAAGAGGTGACATCAGAAAAACTATGGTTATGTTATGAACTTCATTAGCTTACAGCTGTTTCTGCTGCTATGAGATGCAGTGGACTCTTAGCTGAGTACCTGAATAATATCCTATACCTTCATTGGAGTTTTGAATATGAAGTGCAATAGGGGTCCATGTAAGACTTTTGGGGGTTGGTGCAGGCAAAATAGTAAATTGAGGATCCACAATATTATTTTAAGGGTCCATGTGAAATTTTTGCTTTAAATATATTTATTGCAAGAAATGGGTTTCTTTCTCTAACATTTTATGTAGTTCAACCCGTGTGAGGAACAAAATATGAATTTTGAAAGAAATATCTATAAAACTAGTTTTTAAACATCGAATAGCTATGGGGTCCACCAGAATAAAATAGTAATCAAAGGGGTCCTTAGGTAAAAAATATTTCAGAGTCACTGTGTTATATAAACACCTTGTTTTACCTTTGCATTATTTCAGTTTTTCATTGATGCTATGTTCCACAGAATGTGTTTTGTGCTAGTCAGGTTCCCATTGAACATGTCTACCTTTGTTGACTCTGTGTTTGGTTTCTTCTATATCCCCAACTTAGACTTAACATCTGCTGGTTCAGTGGATAGAACTGTAAATAGGTGATGCAAAGAAATACAGTTCACATCTGTCCTCAGTTCAAGTAGAAAGAAGTTACCTGTCACTCACAAGTGAGTATGACCTGGGGACTTATACCACAGTTTTGTTAATTTTTTGAGGTCCCTATATAGTTGGGTACAGACATGGACAGCCTTCCTATGCTTAATCCTGTGAAACATTGCATGTGTGACAGCTGGAAGGAGAGAGAACTGTGCCAGGGTTGTCACTCACAAGCAAGTGTGGCTTCATAATACATACCATATCTTTGCTAATTGTTTTAGGTGCTAAGGTAGTCACAAGCTGATCTAGACATTCATTTGGCTTTCCTTTTATGTTGAAGGTTAAGAATGTGACAACTAGAGGGAGAGGGAGAGATAGGTGGGGAGGGGGCTACATCAGCAATCAGTTGCTTTTCATTTTCAGCTGAGTAGACTGGAGCAACATGAAATGATGTGTCTTGTCCAAGGAGATATCATGACATCTGGTCCAGGAGCTGAACCTATGATATTATAGTAATGAGTCCAGCACCCTTACAACTGGGTCATAAGCTTTTTTAAAAATTCATTAATGATTATTCTTGTTATTACATTATTGTATCAAAGAGCTGAAGTAGTCAACAAGAAACTACTTGGATACTCTACTTCAGTTCAGAGCCCAGCACCAATCATTTTGGCCAGTCATCATCATCATCGTCATCATCATCATCATTTAATGTCTGTTTTCCATGTTGGTATGGGTTGGATCGTTTGACAGGATCTGGTGATCCACAGGGCTGCATTGAGCTTCAATGCCACCTTTGGCATGGTTTCTATGACTGGATGCCTTTCCTAATGCCAACCACCTTACAGTGTATACGCTAGCACTAGTGAGATCACCAAGTAACTTGTAAGACAAGAATAGAAAAAAGGAAAAGCCCCTCAACTAAGTGGTGAGCTGTGAGGGGTGGGGGTCATACGAGGTGCTAAGAGGTTAAGATATGACAGAGGGACAGACACAGGTGTCTTGCTATGGAGGTAATTACACAGCTACTCAACTTTATATAAAGATTAGTGGGAATAGCTGGGAAGAAGAAAAGATGTCCGTGATGAAGTGCCAGAGCAAGCCCTCAGGCTACAAGAAAGTGAGCATAAAAGAGGATATGGACTGTGGATTGGGTGGGGCATAGGGGTAGTTTCATATGAGCATGAGGAGAGAGTATTAGATGGTTGGATGCAGAGGTAGAGGTGAATGTAATGAGTGATGTACAAGGGTGTAGGTGTGACTGTATGCTACAATATATGGTGACTGTTATCTAACACCTCATCTCATGTTGAATTCATCTACACAGGTAACAAGTATTCATCACCAGGTGCATAATACCTTACCTCAGTGCAAGCAATTTGATAATGTTAGTGGTGGCATTCTGACAGTTTGCCAAGAGATAGGTTTGTTCTAAACTTCAGTGTTCTATTCCAAATGTAAGTCAAAGGGTAAAGTGTAGGTTAAAGTTTAAAGTTTCAAATAATTTGTATGTTTTCTCTATTATGAATCAATCAGTAACAACATAAGAAAACAATTGATAATTGTTTTTTTTTTTTACATTTTTGTTAGTTTTACATTTGTCAGAATTGTCAGGGTGTTGCACAAAATACCTTGAGATATTTCTTGTGAATCTGTAGCTTTTGAGTTCAAATCCCACCAAGATTTCAATGAAATAAAGTACCAGTCTACTAACGAGGTTAATGCTATCAACTAACTCCATCCCTTCAAAAATTGCTGGCCTTATGTCTAAAATTCAATACAAAAATTAGTGATAGAATTGTTACAGCATTGGGAAAAGAAAAGCCTTACAACATTTGTTGTGAATCATTACATTCTGAGCTCAAATCATACCAGTATCAACTTTGGCTTTGATCCCTCTAGAATCAGTAAAGTAAGGTGCCAGTTAAGTACTGGAGTCAATGAGATGAACTTACCCTTCCTATCAAAACTGCTGACCATCAAATTTGACACAAGATGGGAAAGGGCTCACTTTGGAACCACATAGTTTTGGGTTCAGTCCCACTGTGTGACTCCTTAGAAACAATTATCTTACATATGTAATGAGAACTCCTCATTGTTGTCATTCTGATTATGAGACAGAGAAATATACAGTAAGCTGATTTTGGTTGAATGCTTGTTTTTGTATTACACATGCATAATGAGTTAAAAACTTCTGTAGGTATTTTGAGAAAAAATTCTATATGCTAGATGCTTCAGTTCACCAATCTGTGGATATTTTATGCCAAAACTTTTAGGAAAGTAAATTGTGGAAGATGTCTTTCTGTCATCTACAAAATGCTATAAAAATGAAAATTATGCACCAACCCCAAAGAATTCTTTGATTTATATAAAGGTTAATTTTTCCAACATGGGATTTGTTTTGGAAAATTAAAAATAAAAATATTAAGTTGAATGTTGTTGTAGCTTGGGAAGGGTCATTATGCCAATAATAAACACACACTGGTTCTCTTTTACTTCTTTTATTTATACTAGGTCTTCACTCATTGCTCAGGTCTACCTGTCTAATGTTTTAGCTGATTAAAATGATTTCATTCTCAATGACTATTTCTCATTTTAACATTGTGTTACATAAACTGTATAAATTATAATAACATTGTCTTATATGAACTATATAACATTACCATATATATGAGCCTTATGAAGATACAGTACTCCAGTGATATTACTTTCTAAACTGCCAAATTTTTTAAGCTGCTCAGTTTCTTTGTTATGCTGTAAAAAGATGTAACATGTTTGGAAATGAAAGGATAAAAAAATGGTCTTTTGAAAAATTACTTGCAAATAATAGTATGTAAGTATGTATGTGCATGTGATCGGGTGCATGCATGTATGTGTGTGTGTATGTATGCATGTATGTATGTATTTATGTCTGTCTGTCTGTCTTGCTTCTCAGTTGCAGCATGGCTCCATGTCTTTCTATCTGAACTTTTGATAATCAGAGAAAACTGTGAAACCAGTTAAGTCTTTAATCATTTAAAAATAAAAGATGTAAATGAATCCCAGTGCATTTTCAACTTCTTTTTTCTATATTTCTACCTATGTGCAATAATATAACTTTGATATATATGTACATGTGTGTGTGTGTGTGTGAACATGTATATTTATATATAAAAGTAAGTTTGTATATCTATACATGTATATGTGCACCTACTTCCTCTCTTCACTCTTACCCACCTTCTCCCTTCCACCCTCTCCCTTCAACGTCACCCCTATGCATTCCAACCCCATCTTCCCTATACATCCCATCCCACCCCACCCCATCCCTTAGACCCTACCCATGCTTCCCCCACTCGTGCCTCCCCAACACCACCACACTACACCACACCACACTGCACACACTAGCACTGACCACTTCCCAGCACCCACACCAGCACTGACCACTTCCCAGCACCCACACCAGCACTGATCACTTCCCAGCACCTACACCATCATCCACACACCTACACATGCACACGTCAATGTCACCAGCCCCCTTCCACTTGCATGCACACGCACATACACGCTCTCACATACACACACATGTGCATCTTCGTTTTGGGATCACCACTACTTTATTATCTTCCTTTCTTCCTAGCTCTCCTGTGTGTCCCCTCTGTCCTGCATTCGCCATGATAGATCGCTAGCCACTATACCTTTTTCTATTTTCTCTCCCTGTTTATTTCTGTGTTCCTTTCTGTTGAAGAGTGTAGGCTCGAAATGTAAAAGACTTTCTCACTTCCCGAGTGTTAAACTAATACATCTGTTTGTTGTTTACACACTTGTCTTTGTCTTTTGTTTTTTTGT
>NC_068982.1:75061559-75075145 GCF_001194135.2 Octopus bimaculoides | reverse complement strand
AAAAAAAAAAAGCGAAACACAGGCATGCAACTGAGTTGGAGGCAGATTTCCTTCTGCCTTTACAGCACATAAAGAAAAGGTTGTTGTAGGAGTGCATGCAGAACATGTACTACAGCAATACTATTTGTAGCTTTAATACTGAGATTGAAAGGCAGGGGCAAATTATGCCTACCTAATCTACAAAAAAATAAAATATTTTGTATTTTATGCATAGTAATCAGAGTAACCTGCATAATTTTATTGAACTTGGTGCATATTTTACCATTGAAGGAAAATATTACTATTGATCTATTTTATTCAGGGTAGGCACTGCCTGCCTTGCCTACTTAGATGGCACATCCCTGATATGTACATATGTATGTATATGTTTATGTGTGTGTGTCTGTGTTTGTCCCTCTGGCATTGCTTGACAACTGATGATGGTGTGTTTATGTCCCCGTAACCTAGTGGTTCAGCAAAAGAGTCTGACAGAATAATGTAATGAAAATGGCACTCCCCTTCGCACATGACAAATTGGTATGACCAGCCTCTTATAAGTCAGACAGTCAGTTGTTGTAGGAGGTCAGTAGTAGTAAGAGTTATTGTATGAGTTCTCAGTTGGAGTTAAGTGTCAGTTACGTGTTATAGTCAAGTTTGAGTTCCTGTCAAAGTAGATGTTTCAAAGTCATAGCACAATAGATGAGTCGAAGACAATAGGACGTGCAATACCGCCACAACATAAGAGTGGCAACAAGAATATTATAGTGCCGACAATAACATGCAAGTGGATGAGGATCCACATTATAACAAACAAGTTCTAGGTTTACAAAGAAATAAATCCTGGGGTCAGTTTCTTCAACTAAAACCGTTTAAGGTGGTGCTCCAGCATGGCCACAGTCAAATAATTGAAACAAGTAAATGAATAAATTAAATATACATATATATGTGTATGTGTGTGGTTGTGCTTATGTTAGTATTGCTTCCACTGCTTGACAACTGGTGTTGGTTTGTTTATGTCCCCACAACTTACTGGTTCATCAAAAGAGGCCAATAGAATCTCAGACTTAAAAAAAGATATAAGTACTGGTGTCAACATGGCTACAGTCCAATGACTGAAATATGGAAAAGACACAAGGCTTGGCTTCATGCTCTTGCTTGATGGGGCTGGAGTCATTCCAAAGTTAGTGGTCCCACAGGCATCATCATGCATAGAGCCAACCAGATCCACCAGTGCTCTGCATCGCTGGTGGTCCTGTGCCAGCCCCTCTGGTGATGTCAAACCTCTGGAGGTCTTCCCCAATCCCATCTAGCCATCTGGTGTGGGGCCTGTCATGAGGCCTTTTCCAGTCCACAGCTGGATGAAAAATAAGTAAAAATAAATATCTGAATCATTTACATTATAATTGTATTTATTATTTGTATTCTGGAATTGTTTTAGTCTTGAATATTGATGAACTTCAGAGTAATACTCAGAATCTGTTAGACAACAATGGAGTAAAGTGTTCACTGGTTTGTTGAGTTGCTACTTAAATACTTAAATACTTAATGATCCTCATGTGAAATGCGTGAAAATAAACAATGTTAGCTTATTTAATTAAGCTTTAACAAATATTCATTTGATGGGTTGAGTCATTGGGAGGTGTTATGAAGTAATCTGTAACAAGGGACAGCCAGTATACAAGAGATACAGGATTTGAATCCCACTGGCATTTCTCTTCATATTTTCTGTCTCATGTTGTACTTGTAAATGTATTCATCATTTAAAGATCATCATCATCATCATCATCGTCGTTTAACGTCTGCTTTCCATGCTAGCATGGGTTGGACGATTTGACTGAGGACTGGTGAAACCAGATGGCTACACCAGGCTCCAATCTGATTTGGCAGAGTTTCTACAGCTGGATGCCCTTCCTAATGCCAACCACTCTGAGAGTGTAGTGGGTACTTTTACGTGCCACTGGCACGAAGGCCAGTCAGGCGGTACTGGCAACGGCCACGCTCAAAATGGTGTATTTTACGTACTACTTGCACAGGAGCCAGTTCGGCAGCACTGGCAACGATCTCGTTCGAATGTCTTTACACGTGCCATTCGGCACAAGTGCCAGGAAGGCGATTGCTTTAAGATACATTTTATAAATATGCCTCTTCAAGTATTGTAATTGCATGAAACCATTAGTAGCTCTTTCAGTTGCATATTCAATTTGGTGTGTTTGGGTGTGTGTTTTCCATATTAGTAAGGGTTGGATAGTTCAACAGGAGCTAGTGAGCCAGATTCACTGCACTAAGTTCCAGTGTTTGCTTTAGTATCATTTCTATGGCCGGATTCTCTTCCTTACTCCAAACATTTCTACAGAGTGTACTGAGTGCTTTTTATGTAGCATCAGCACTGACAAGCTCACCAAGTAACTTTCAAGACAAGACCCCTCAAATGAGTTAGAGAGCAGTGTAGATATGGACATGAGTTTGATAAACTTGCTTCCTAACCATTTGATCACAGGTTCAGTCCCATGGTGCAGCAACTTGAGCAAGTGTCTTCTACTATAGCTGTAGGTCAATCAAAGCCTTGTGAGTAGATTTGGTCGATGGAAACTGAAAGAAGCCTATCATCATCAGTTTAACATCGACTTTTATAAGCATGAATGGGTTGGAAAGAGTTTATTGAGGCAGATTTTCTACGACCTGATGGCCTTCCTGTCACCAACACTTACTTGTTTCCAAGCTGTTTCCCCATAGCCAGACATTTCCAATGTACAGAATATTTGGAAATGAATGACACTGCTTGTATGACAGTGACACTCATTTACAACTATCATGCAATGTCAAGACAAGGAGACACGAGCACCTACCCACTCATACCCCTTTATATATATATATATATATATATATATATATATATATGTATGTATGTATATATAGGCGTATTACTTGAAACTTTTGACGAAATAGAGGGGGATATAGCATCACATGATGTGGAAGACAACTGAAGGTTTCTCAGGGACAACCTGCTGAGGACCACTGACCAGATCTATGGATGATGCAAAGTCCCTTCTTGACCCAAGGTAACGTGGTGGTGGAACAATGTTGTTGACAGGGCCATTAGGGAAAAGAAACAGGCTTGGAAGGACTGGAAGAACAGTGGTAGCAGGGAATTGTTCAGACTGCCAGAAGGGAAGCTAGGAGACAGGTTTATTTAGCCAGAGTAAAAGCAGACAAGAAAAAAATTTGTCAATGTTCTGTGCCATGAAGACCAAAAACTTGAGGTATTTCGTGTTGCAAGGCAGTGTGAGAGAGAATCATGATGTCGTAGGAGAGAAATGTGTCCGCATGGATGATGGTTCACTTGCATTAAACGAGGCTGAAAAGAGAGAGGTTTGGAGACACCACTATGAAAGGTTGCTAAATAAAGAGAATGAATGGGAGAAAGAGAGTCTGCCGAATGCGACCCAACAGAGGAACCAGCTATCCGAATTGACAGTACCTTGGTAGATAAAGCAATTAAGGATATGAAGACAGGGAAAGCCCTCAGCCCATCAGGAATCACTGCAGAGATGCTCAAAATATCTGGCGGTGTCGGCTATAGCCTAGTCACCCCTATAGTTAACCAGGTGATACACGAAAGAGTCATACCCAATGACTGGTGTAGCAGCACCATAGTCAATTGTTATGAAGGTAAAGGTGACGCTTTAGATACAAATAATTACAGAGGTATCAAGTTGTTGGATCAGGTAATGAAGGTCACGGAGAGGGTCATAGCCCAACTAATTAGGGAGAGAGTCAGTTTAGATGAGATGCAGTTTGGGTTTGTGCCAGGGAAGAGCACCACTGATACTATATTTCTGGTAAGACAGCTGCAGGAGAAATACCTAGCCAAAGATAAACCTCTGTACCTGGCTTTTGTTGACATGGTGAAAGCCTTTGACAGGGTCCCCCAATCCCTTATCTGGTGGTCAATGAGGAAACTAAGGATAGATGAATGGTTAGTGAGAGCTGTGCAAGCCATGAGGGATGCTGTCAGTAAGGTGAGGGTTGGCAACGAGTACAGTGAAGAATTCCGAGTAGGGGTAGGGGTCCACTTAGGATCTGTCCTTAGCCCCTTATTCATCATAGTCCTGCAGGCAATAACAGAGGAATTCAAGATCCTCTATGCTGATGACCTTGCTCTAATTGCTGAATCACTATCAGAACTAGAGGAAAAGTTTCAGGTGTAGAAGTAAGGATTAGAATCGAAGGGCCTTAGAGTCAACCTAGCTTAATAAGTAGGAAAGCAGACAAACCACAAATCCCTTCAGGTAGATGGCCCTGCTCAATCTGTAGAAAAGGTGTAGGTAGAAACTCCATAAGATGTACCTATGGACACATAAGAGGTGCAGCAATATCAAAGGAAGGCTAACTGGGAAGATAGTTTTTGTATGTGGCAAATGCTCAGGTGCTATAAACACTGAAGATGTGCAGAGAACAGTTTCTGTCAAATTCCAGGAAGAAAAACTACAAGTAGTTGATAGCTTCTGTTACCTACGTGACCAAGTCAGTAGCAGGGGGTGGATGCTCTGAAAGAGTAACTTACTAGAATAAGAATAGCCTGGGCAATGTTCAGAGAGCTCCTACCTCTGCTGATGAGAAAGGGCCTCTTGCTCAGAGTAAAAGATATACTGTATGACGCATGTGTGTGAACAGCCATGCTACATGGCAGTGAAACATGGGCCATGACTGCTGAGGACATGCATAAGCTTGCAAGGAATGTATATGTATGCCGCCAGGGAAGGTAACTGTACGTTTCTTTCAATTTCCATCAACCAAATTCACTCACAAGATTTTGGTTGACTCAGGGCTATAGCAAAAAACATTTGCCCATAGTTCCACACAATGGGACTGAACCCAGAATTATGTGGTTTAGAAGCGAACCTTTTACCACACAGCCAAGGTTGACTCTACCTTTCACCCTTTTGGGGTTGATGAAGTAAGTACCATTCAAAAAAACTGATGGCCCTATGCCAAAATTTGAAACTATTATGTATTGCAATAGATCAAGCCCGGATAACCTATTCTGAGAAGTGGGCTGCATGTGAGCTGGCTCATCATCAGATGGACCTCACTACTAAAAGAATTAGGGTAATTTTTAATGACAGATGCCATTCGGAAAGTTTTATGCGCTGCAGTTTGCCCACGATTGCAATAGTTCTTTGTTGTAGATATATGCACAACTGGTGAAAGAATGTGGTATTTATACAGAAACCGATTATAATAGTTAATTAAATCACAACTGTTGTCTTTCTAAATGATTTCTGTTAATTGCTGTGATTATTTGAAGTTTATTTAGTAGTTTGGGTAGGTTTGTGGTTTATATACATAGTCAACGGAATTTTGATAGAGAGGTGTCAAAATACACGTGTGTGTGTGTCTGTGTGTACGTGTAACATGAAATTTGATTCAAGCAGTTGTGAAATAGATATGTATACTACTACAGATATATATATATATATATATATATATATATATATATATATATATATATATATTTATATATATATGACGGGCTTCTTTCAATTTCCGTCTTCCAAATCCACTCACAAAGCTTTGGTTGGCCCGGGGCTAAAGTAGAAGACACTTGCCCAAGGTGCCATGTTGTTTCTAGTAAAACAGCAGCAGCTATCTATGGTGGTTCATTAAATTGTCTCTACCAAATTTGTCATCACCATTTGGTGCTTGACTGTTTTTAGCAGAGCCCATTCAGTTGCAGGTTTTTGTCCTGAGGATAAGCTAAGATTCGTGTTTCCTTCGCCCCTTTTCCCACTAACAATCTTAGAAAAAAATACAACGAAGCCGACACGGTTTTCTGTTCCTCCTCTCACTAATCTTTTAGCAAAAATATCCTATAGTAATAGTTTAGTGTAGTTTGAGTTATTTCCCCTACATCTTAGATCTCTCAACTTCAAAAATAAATTTTGGTTTAAAATTTTCCTTCTTTCTTTAAGTCAACTAAGGTCTTGGTAAATACGTCGAACCTCTTTCCTTTTTCTCTTTTTTCTTTCTGCAAGGTGGGATTATGTCTATAGTTTTTTAAAAATTTATTGTTTTTTTTTTTAATTCAGTAATTCGTTATTTAGACATAAACTTTTATATATATTTTCGTCATCTATAGGATGGAAACAGCCGTGAAAATGATTAGAATTTGTTATATTTTTTTACCGGTAATGCCTGAAATAAATATAAACAATGTGATTAATGGTCCTATCCTTGGTTATTACTGCAGTGTTAATTAGAATGTCTGTGAAATCAGCCAACGAGAATCTATACATAGGTCTATTAGTTTAGTTTAGCTGGTAGTAAAAAAAAAAAAACAAGAATTAATTTATCTTTCGTCAAGTGAAATAAATGGATATTGAAAATTTATTGAGCTGTTGTTGATGATGTTGAAGGTGGTGGTGGTGATTGTTAAGATGATAACGCTAACATCAATTGATTAATCCTAGTCAAGGTCAAAACCTAAAAGAGGTAATTGAAACGACTCAAGTTGACTAGATTTATACGCCTTAAATTACACGGGCTTATTTCTGTTTTATTTTTAATTACTTTTTATTTTAAATTTCTTGTTTCATTACCTGCATCATAGTGACCTTGACCTTTCTCTAATTATGACTTGTAGTATTTGAAATCCGAAGTCAGTGAGTGTATTTAACGATGATATTATTGTTTAATACATTCGCTTCGTAGGAAGATTAAATTATTCACGTCAAATGTTGTTAGGGCAGTTTTGAACTGTATTTTCTGGTTCTGAATTATAATAAAGTATGTCAGTTTTGCTGCCTACGTAATCATATTAATGCCAGCGGTGTTGTATGTGAGAGCATATTGGGCTTTTCGGTACAAAACTCTGTTTACAACTTAAAAAACATAGTGAATTGGCTGAGTTGTCAGAACGTCGGATAGAATACCTAGTGGTATTTGTTTTGCTTCTTTGTGCTCCAAGAATCTTGCCGAAGTTGACTTCGCCTGTCATCTTTTGGAATTAATGCAAAAATAGGTGGGCAAAGTGCCTTGTGTTATCTCATCCGGCACCTGACAACAATACCTGTAACCATTTCCTAGTGCCAAACTGTAGTGGCCCACGTAGGCGATCTTTGACTTGAATAACGTCAGTGATATATTGAGAGGAGACTTGTATGAGTGGTCAGTAGTCAATCTTCCATAAAAAATTTTTTTTTTAATTCTCTAGGCTTGTGCATGCATGTACAGATGTATGATTAACTGCCAGAGGCCTTAGTGAAAGGGGGTTGAAGACGCTTATGTCTGTGTTGATATTGTCTCTGTATAGATTGGAAGATCAAAGCTGAAACTATACTGTGCACGGGTCATGTGCATTATACTGTACAGCAGAAATAACTGAGCTCGATCTGCAGGAAAGATTATAAGAACTTCAATGGACGAACTAACGTTAACTACACTATTACTCTGTTTCTGTCTCCACGACCATCCGATCATAACTATAACTCTATCTTCACTTATCTCCCTTCCAAGAATTATTGCACCTTCTCTCTTCTCCTTTGATTATACTGGCCACTTTGAGCTTTTAACCTTGCAAGTTACCAGGTAATCTTTACTAGTGTCGGGGCCTTGAAAAATGCACCCAGTATACATTATAAAGTGGCTGGCATGAGAAAGGGCACCCAGCCTTAGAAACCATGCTGAAGTAGACAGAGCATGAAGCTCTAACCCATGCCAATATGGAAGATGAATGTTGAAAGATGATGATGATGATAAACAGTGTCAATAGATGTAAGTGATATAAACAGTAGATATAGCATCAATATGTAATGAGAATCAATGAGCTGTTAAATGGATGAAAAAGTGGGTATTAGGGAATAGAACATACAATGGAGTTGAGTAGGGATTAGGAGGACTTGAGTAGGGATTAGGAGGACTTGAGTAGGGATTTTACAAGAGAAAATCTTTTGCAAGATACTTATCCCTTTGCAGATTCCTTTCAAAGAATTTTAACATGGAAACAGACATTAGATTAGAGATTTAATAACAGCATACTTTCAACTATTGGGAACTTAGTCTTAGGTCTGTTGTGAACCCCAGAACTCATAAAGGCTTGGTTTCAGTGGCATATACGTGACTGAGACTAAAACACTCCTGAATGGGATGTCAGTCTGTCATGAGGTTAGCCCTCCAGTTGTTGCTGAAACTCATTTACAACTGAATAGACTGGAGCAACATGAAATGAAGTGTTTTGCTCTAGAAAACAATGCACTGTTCAGTGCAGGAATTGAAACCATGATTTTATGATTGTGAATGCAACACCCTAACCTCTAGGCCACAGCACTTTCTAGTGTGAATTGCTCAAAGTACCCAGTACTCTCTCACTTTATAAAGTGGTTGGTGTTAGGAAAAGTAGCAAGCTATAGAAACCATGTCAAGGCAGACATTGGAGCATGAAACAGTCCTCTAACTCATCAGATCCTGTTTATCCATCCAAATGATACATGCGTGGGTTTTTTTTCCCATTTTACTTACATTATTGCAACTTTGATTATCTCTGGAATAACTTTCTGCAAGATAAACTGATACTTTCTTAATTAGAAGCATCTTTTGTTTTTATTAAATATTCCTTAGCTCAGGAAGCAGGCTGGCAGCATGTTGAATAAAATACCTAGTTGCATTTCTTAACTCTTTACATTCTGAGTTTAAATTCCACCAAAAAGTTGACATTGTCTTTAATTGTTTTGGGGCTAATAAAATAAAATACCAGTCAGATACTGGGATCAAATACTGGCATCAGTGTGATCAACTTACTGGCTCCCCACAAAATTGCTGGCCTTCTGTGAAATTTTGAAACCATTAATTATTTTTTTAGTCTGAGGAAGCATGCAGTGTGGAGCCTGCAACCTGGTTACATTGATATAATTAAACTTACATTATCTACATTTGACGGATATTCGTCCTCATCTTGTTTGTTGTTAACACAACGTTTCGGCTGATATACCCTCCAGCCTTCGTCAGGTGTCTTGGGGAAATTTCGAACCTGGGTTCTCATTCCTATCGATGTTACTATTATTATTATTATTATTATTATATTATTATTATTATTAATCAGGTCGCTGCCGTGAATCGAACTCGGAACCTTGGGGTTAGTAGCCCGCGCTCTTAACCACTACGCCATATGCCCATGTAGATAATGTAAATAATGTAAATAATTCCTCATCTCTTAAATATAGAACTGTATAATTAAACTTTAACTTAAACTCTGTAGGAGAATGATTGGAGACCATACATGAGTGATGGTGGTGGAGAAGAGCAATTGGTTTTGTTTAAATATGAAAGCAACCATTTGAATGTTTAAGAGTAATTCAGAGGTGCTTCACTCTCAATAATTCTTCATCATCATTCTAGGCATTCACCTTCTTGTGAATGCCTGCTTACCTGGTGGTTATTTTAACTGTGTTAAGTTGATCAGGAGAGTAAAATATGCTTTTGAGCAACACATAGCCAACAATATCTCATGCCTTCCTTTTTGCAGTTAAGCTTTCAGATCCCTTTTCGAGAGGATATCTACAAACTTTGTACAGTCATCCTCATCACCTCTCTTTAACCAAGATAGCATTGTAATCAGTACCTTTGCTAAAGACGCTGTTGTATTTTGATTACAAATTCCTCTCAGTTCATTACTTTCTGAAGCTCAGTCACTTGATCATCTTACACATGCAGTTCAGAAATGAGAAAAATCATCTCATTTCAGCCACTCAGTGAAAAAGCAATTGCAATTATATTCAGTAGCAAAAACATTGGCCATCATCATCATCATCATCATTATCATCATGATCATGTCTACATTGAATGTATCAGATGAATTCATTGAGGAAGATGTTCTACAACTGGATGCCCTTCCTGTTGCCAACCCTCACCTATTTCTAAGCAACATAATATTTCCCCATAGGGATGCTTGTTTACAACCACCACATGATGTCAAAACAAGGGAATACACACACACACACATACATTTACAATTTTCAGTTTTTGCCTACTAAATCCACTCACAAGGCTTTGGTTGACCCTGGGTTATAATAGAAGACACTTGCCCTGAAACTTTATGGTTAGGAAGCAAGCTTCTTGACTACACAGAGCTACATATGCACCTTAGTCATACCTGTGCATGTGTGTGTGTGTGTGTGCATATAATATAAAAGTTATTCTACAGAAATTTGTCATAATTATATAATTATATTTGGAGCCACAATGGCCTAGTGGTTAGGGCAGCGGACACGTGGTCTGAGGACCGCGGTTTCGATTCCCAGACTGGGCGTTGTGTATGTTTATTGAGCGAAAACACCTAAAGCTACACGAGGCTCTGGCAGGGGGTGGGGGCGACCCCTGTTGTACTCTTTCGCCCCAACTTTCTCTCCTCTTTCTTCCTGCTTCTTGAGTAAAGCTGCGATGGACTGGCGTCCCGTCCAGCTGGGGGGAGGGGGGAACACATACGCCATAGAAACCGGGAAACCGGGCCCATGAGCCTGGCTAGGCTTTAAAAGGGCACATAAATAAAATATATAATTATATATTCTTATTAAATGTTTAAATAAAGTTTTTCTTAAAATTCCCCATTTAATGGTATCATTTTTCTGTTCTTTCCAGAGTCAGCTCATTCCACCAAGACAGCCCTCTGGTTCTTCACGGATATTTCAAAAGAGCTCAAAACGCCGCCAATCTGCACCAGCATTAGGACTGTCTAATTCACAAGTAAGACAATAATTGCTTTGCTTCTTGAAATAACGTTGTTAATATTTGTACATTTTAAAAGTTTACTCAATACAGGCTCACTTGTAATGTCTTGTTTATATTGTGGTATGTAACACAGACTGTTTTAACTCATCAAATATAACTGATGGTAGCACAAGTGAATCCAGAAACCAAGTTTTCAGGGATATAATGGTTGTGTAGTTAACTCACAAGTCACCTTCTGTGTATCATACTAAATGTAAATGTAAACCATTGAAAGGCTTGATGCTATGGTATTTGTGTGAGAAAATCTTTTCATAGATACGTTGTGTTAAAAACACATTATAACAGAGTGATGTGAACATCATTGCAGAAAGTAGGTAGCTCATGAGAACACCAGATGCATTTCACTGTAATTGGGGCTTGTCAATTCCTTGCACCAGTTTGTGACATGTTTATCAAAGCATGGGTTTTATCTAAGCGCCCATGACTTTTGGAAAATTTTTTCATGCTCAGAATTGTTGGAGCATGGAATAAACTACCAACATCAGTTGTCAGGATACCGCATCCTTCAAAAATTCCATGCTTCCTAAAATTCACCAGCACATTTCCTAATGTGCCCATGTATCCTTTCTTCTTTATGGCTCTTTTACTGTTCAGTTTTCTGTCTTGTGTTTTATCCTGTGTTCTATGTATGCACTAATTAGAGATAAATGTGCACTGAGCCTAAAAGATCTAATTAGAAATATTTATGCATTAAGAAAAAGACAACATTGACTAATATTATTTTAATAATTTAGTGAAGTATGGAAGAAAACTCTAAACATGTTCTGGTATTATTGAACTTCCTCAGTAAAGGATAGATACCATTGTACTTTACTGGCTTTGTTGAAGTAGTGATGGGAGGCTCAATGAAGAGATGTACAAAATTGTATTGTTGTAGGTATGAACATTTACAAATGTTATCCAAGTGAAGGTGCATGGCTTAATGGTTGAAGTCTTTGGTTCATAATAATAAGATCACATTCAGTTCCTGGGTTAGGTGACAGTGTGTCCATGAGTAAGACACTTTATTACTTGTTTACTCAGCTGAACAGGTACCAACCAAGTGCTAGTGCAGCCCTCTCTCCCTTCAGCTGTCACACCTCTGAATCAGTGGTGATGAGAGCTGAGAAATATCTGTCTGTTTGCAACTATATAGCGACTTAAAATAAGTAAGAACAACATGGAACAGGCCATCAAACCATACTTATTTGTGATGGCTGACTACTGTTTTTTATTTTAAAAAATTTTTCTTGAACCCTAGGCCACATATGCCAGGTTACCTGGTTTCTATAGTATATAAGTGACAAAGATCACAAAGGGTTAAAATATAAAAAAAGTGTATTTGATAATGTAGTCATGGATATACATCATCATTTAATGTCCACTTTTCACATTGGCATTCTTTTATCTATTAACTTTTACTTGTTTCAATCATTAGACTGTGGCCCTGCAGGATACTGCCTTGAAGAATTATTAGTCAAATCTATTGACCTCAGTACCTACTTTTTTAAAGCCTGGTTCTCATTTTGTTGGTTCCTTTTGTTGAATTGGTAAGTTACAGGGACACACCAGCACCAGTTGTCGAGCAGTGGTGATGGTGGGAAACATAGGCACAAAGACACACAAACATAGACATTATATATATATATATATATATATATATACACATACACACACACACACACACACACACACACACACACACGACGAGCTTCATTCAGTTTCCATCTACAAAATTCACTCACAAGGCTTTGGTTGGCTTGAGGCTATACTAGAAGACACTTGCTCAAGATGCCATGCAGTGGCTGGGAAGCAAGCTTCTTACTCCCCCCCCACACACACACTGAAAAAGTCATAGCTGGAACGCCTTTGATTGTATATCTGGTCAAACAGGACGGACCTGGGGCTAAACAACAGCAGTAGATTTGAGTCAAGCGTTTAGCTTGGCCATGTAAGATAGATATAGCAAAATGATTTCACTTAAAACACTTGAAGATTACTTTCTCTATCAAATTATACACATCTGGCTTAAAAACGAAAAATACATCAGATAATGTTGCCTACAACAAGAAGCAAAAAAAAAGAATTTTTTTTTCAATCTGGCATTGGCTCGATCGGAATGTCTTGAGTCGTAAGATTGGATCATAAGTATGCTATTTAATTTTAAAACTTAGTGTTTAGACAAAGTTACACAGGTAGTTAAAGTGTAAGGGAGAAAACTCAAAGTGGCTCTGCTATGTCAAAGCGAAACGCATTAGATTTAGTTAATTCCCTTGACAACTTTGAGTGTAGAGCTATTTTCAGTTGTCTTCTGCTGTTACATATATCTCCACAGAAATATAATAGAAGATCGGGTCAATATATACTCGAATTTTAAAAAATCTTTTACTTGTTTCAGACTTTGGATTGCGTCTATGCTGGGGCATCGCCTTGAAGAATATTTAGTCGAAGAAATAGACCTTAGTACTTTTCTTTTAAGCCTAGTACTTATTCTATTGTTTGCTTTTACTGAATCGCTAAGTTACAGAAATGTAAACACACAACTCCAGGTTGTCAGAGGTTGGTGGGGTGCATACACACACACAAACACGCAATGGGTTTTTTTCAGTTTCCGTCTACCAAATCCACTCACAAGACTTTGGTCGGCCCGAGGCTATAGTAGAAGACACTTGCCCAATGTACTACACAGTGGGACTGAACCATGTGGTTGAGAAGCAAGCTTCTTACCACACAGCTATGCCCTTGTATTCTTCAGACGTTGATATCTTTGTAGGTATCTCCATCTTAGTATAAAGTGAAATTGTAACAACTTTGGCCACTAATGATAAGCTGTTACACACACAGCT
>NC_068982.1:75057430-75059136 GCF_001194135.2 Octopus bimaculoides | reverse complement strand
ACTCAATAGTTGTATACAAATGCCATTTGAGTGAGTGTGTGTGTGTGTGTGTGTGTATATACATATTTATATACTATATATATTTATATAATATATGTATATATATGTGCGTGAGAAGACCCGGCAAGCCAAGTGAGACCTAAATTCAAGGCTTCTGCCAGGATGTGTACCTTCCTACATTTGACACTAAACTCCACTTGCGAAGACCTGTTGAGGCAAGTGAAATCGAACTAATTTCGACGGATGGCACCCATGCCAATGTCGTCTCCCTCATTGGACACAGAAACTCAGCTTGTAAAGACCTGTTGAGGCAAGCGAAAGCGAAATCGTGATGGCACCTGTACCCTGGCACGTGTAAGGACATTCGAGCGAGATCGTTGCCACTGCCGCTGGACTGGCTCCCGTGCAGGTGGCACGTAAAAGACACCATTTTGAGTGTGGCTGTTGCCAGTACCGCCTGACTGGCCTTCGTGCTGGTGGCATGTAAAAGCACCCACTACACTCATGGAGTGTTTGGCGTTAGGAAGGTCATCCAGCTGTAGAAACTCTGCCAAATCAGATTGGAACCTGGTGTAGCCACCTGGTTCACCAGTCCTCAGTCAAATTGTCCAACCCATGCCAGCATGGAGAGCGGACGTTAAACGATGATGATGATGATGATATATATGTATGTATATATATGTGTATATATATATATATATATATATATATATATATATATATATATATATATATATATATATGTATGCATGTATGTATATATATGTGTGTGTATATATATATTTATATAATATATGTATATATATATATTTATATAATCCAAGAGAGTTAGGGGTTGAGAATTCAACCCACTAAGGGATAATATATATTCAATATACTGCTGGGAGGGTGCCCAATTATTGTTACACTAGTGTTATACTAAGTGCAATAAGTGGGTGTGGGTGAAAGGTTTTTTTTTTTTACCCTAAATTTATATAGCAATAAGAAAATGGAGGGGGATATGAGGTACTCATCAACTTGCAGATACTATATTCTGTTGATTAATCTGTTTATTTTATAACCAAAATGACAAAAAGGACAATATACCATGTCATATCAACAATTAAGATTTCAAACTTAACAGACATCTAGCAATTGTATAACGTTTTTTGTGATGTCCTGTACCCATATATGCTTGTATGTATACATATAGATGTTGGTATGTACATATATGCATATAATTATATATTATTTATGTTATTATATGATCGAATGCCACGCATTGCCTCCAAGTAAGTTATTCTTATAAATATATATTTTGCCCTGGCAAAACCCCTCCAGATTCTCATCCAGAGCTTTCTTGCAAATGGGAGACTGCCAAGCAAGCATAAGGAGGGAATAATATACCCAATCCATAAAGAGGAAAGCTGAGCAGATGCTAAAAACTATAGGCCTATCTCTCTGACTTCACACATCAGCAAAGTCATGGAACGGATAGTCAGAGGAAAACTAATCGCATTCCTTGAAGAAAATAACTTGCTGAGTGATATCCAGAATGGCTTTCGATCAGATAGGAGCTGCCTGACCCAGCTCTTACAACATTATGACTGGGTGTTGAGGCAGTTACTCAACAACTCAAATGTGGACGTAATATACTTTGATTTTGCAAAAGCTTTTGACAAGGTGGATCATGATATGAATCAGTGTCCATATTTTCCCGCATATTT
>NC_068982.1:75040072-75057183 GCF_001194135.2 Octopus bimaculoides | reverse complement strand
GGGGGGGGGGGGAATTAAAAAATGCCGATTTTTGCCAGTTTTTTTTGCAGACTCGTATTCCCCGTAGCCGAAATGGGGTGGTTCTGTCAAAAAAAAAAATTTATTTTAAGGGTAGTTTTTGGGGTGGGGATAGGCGGAAGTCTTGCAGGCTTCCCCTTGGTAAATTTTCAGATTAACACCTGCACGATTTTCACTAGGGTTTTAGGGTTAGGGTTATGGTTTAGGGTTAGGGTCATGGTTAGGGTTTTAGGGTTAGGGTTAGGGAATTCCAGCCCTAGCTCTAACCCTAAAACCCTAATCGTAACCCTAACCCTAAACTCTAACCATAACCCTAACCCTAAAACCCTAATCCTGACCCTAAAACCCTAACCCTAGCACCTTAGTGAAAATCGTGCGGGTGTTAATCTGGAAATTTACTGGCTTCTTTTTGTTTCCATCTACCAAATCCATTCACAATGCTCAGGTCGGCCCGAAGCTATAGCAGTAGACACTTGCCCAAGGTGCCACTCAGTGGGACTGAATCCCGAACCATGTGGTTGGTAAGCAAGTTACTCACCACACAACCACTCCTGCGCATATAAACGTAGCACTCCGTCGATTACGATGACGAAGATTCCAGTTGATCCGATCAACGGAACAGCCTGCTCGTGAAATCAACGTGCAAGTGGCTGAGCACTCCACAGACACGTGTACCCTTAACGTAGTTCTCGGAGAGATTCAGCGTGACAAGGTCGGCCCTTTGATATACAGGTACAACAGAAACAGGAAGAAAGAGTCAGAGAAAGTTGTGGTGAAAGGGTACAGCAGGGTCACCACCACCTCCTGCCGGAACCTCGTAGAGCTTTAAGTGTTTTCGTTCAATAAACACTCACAACGCCCGGTCTGGGAATCGAAACCGTGATCCTATGACCGCGATTCGGCTGCCCTAACCACTGGGCCATTGCGCCTCCGCCTGCGCGCACGCACACACACACACACACACACACACACACACACACACACAATCCGAACCGGTTCTTTTCAGACGCGACGGCACACCCCCTCTCTGTAAACCAATACTGACAATCTTTAAAATGCTTATGCAATAATTTAAAGTATATTAAAATAAATAACAAGAATACTCCCAACCCTCCTCCTACCAAAAAAAGCCCATTACGTTTTTGCGTAACTTCATTCATTGTTTTTTATAAAGAGTTTTATTCTATGTACGTGCATATATTTCTAACTTTCCATTCTGTCTTTCTTTACTCATGTTTGCTTTTTGTCCCATCTTTGGAGGAATTCCAACAACGTTTCGTGGTTCGCTACCTCAACAACTCCTTTATAGGATCCAGTGGTTAACGACATCATCAGGAGGAACCACGTCCGGTTTCGGCCCCTTTTCCTACGAATTGTAGTGCACCTGAGCACTGTATACAATCAGCTAATTATTATCATTATTACATCAAGGTCGATATTTATACAGTTGTTCATGATTATCATTCTTCATTAAGTATCTAAAGACAGCGAGCTGGCCGATTCGTTGACGTGGCAGGGAAATGCATGGGAGCGTTTGTTCTAGCTCTTTACAGTCTGAGTTCAAATTTTGTCTTCCCGCTTTCGAGATCAATGAAATAAGAACCAGTTAAGCACTGGAGTCATGTAATCGACATGCCTGCTCCCTTAAAATTGCTGGTCTTGCGCCAAAATCTGAAACTACTATTAAGAATCTAATGTATTTGTTGTTGTTATTTATTATTAATATTCTGTGTTCAAATTTTGCCGAATGTAACCTTGCTTTTAATTTTTTCTGAGGTCTAAAAAATGAAGTACCAGTCAAGTACTGGGTCCATGCAGTGGACCTGGCTCCATCCTCCTCAAAATTGCTAATTAGAAACTTTGATGTGGCAAACTGGCAGAATCGTTAGAGAGTCAATAGATAAATTGCTTTATGTCATTTGTTCTGGCTCTTTACATTCTGAGTTCAGGTTCCACCGAGGTCGATTTGCCAAAAATTAGTAAGAATTTTGACTTTCTAATACGCTGGGGTCAAAATCTGTGTCAGACTCCTCAGAGTGCATAACAATGTTTTCTGAAACATCCTTCAACTAATTCTTGAGGTGGCAGACTCTTAAATATTGGAATGGGGATTTCATTTGAATGTAGCACAGGTCGTATCGCCGTGTCGAAATTTGGGTACTCGATACTATGTTTATTTTTCTTAATAAGGTCCGAAGTCTTGACAAAACAAAAATAACAATCGGTTTTATGGTTAGTAGGCTCGCGACACACCTGTATGGAAAAAAATTGTCAAAAGGTCATTTTTGACATAAACAAAAATCACTCTCGTAACGCAGTTAAGTTAAATTCAATTGAACTATTCTTCTCTGACTCACATTCGATTAAATTCATCTTTCTTATTTCTATTCAAAATCCGGACCTGGTAGAACAAGAACGAGTAAAAATTCGTGATCAGCGCACCCAAATTAACTAGAACTAACTGTGGAATCTAATTCAATAGACAAAAAATTGAAATTTGTTCCCCAGTGTTGTTATTATTTATTTTGAGGAGTGCAATTTATGACAACAAGAGTCGATAAAATCTCGCAATCAAATCTCCTGAATCGTCCTTATTTTTCTTTCGTTTGGAAATACCTGTGATGTAATTATACTGATTCAGTCAGTTATACCCGTTTCCCTAATAAATTTTGATTTGCGATTTTTGCACGAGACCATGAAGTTGTAAGAGCACAACTGAATTAATCTTCTTACAGTATATTACCGGTACTTATTTTATTGACGCTACGGGTTTAAGGCGGCGGAGCTGGCAGAGTCGTTAGTGCGTCAAGCAAAATACTTGGCGGTTTTTCTTCCGGCTTTTTATATTCTGAGTTCTAATTTCACCGAGGTTGACTTCGTCTTTCATCCTTTCATGGTCGATAAATGAGTACCAGTTTAACATTGCGGGAGCGGGGGTGGTCGTTGTAATCGATTTGCTTCTCTTACTTCAAAGTTGTTGGTCTTGTGTCAACATTTGAAACGACACTACAGGTATAAAAGACGAAGTCAATCCCTTATAAATACTAGTTTCCAACAGGTGTACAAGGCTATATACATAATGGGGGAAGGGACATGTCTGCTTATATCGACTCCTAGTACTTAATCGGTACTTTTATTTTATCAATCTTAGAAGGATGAAGGACAAAAATCGATCTCGGCTGGATTCGATCTCAGAGCGTAAAAGGACGCAATTGAATACCGCAAGGCCGATTTCATCAACCCATAACCTTCTCTCTCTAAAATTGGTCATGTTGAGAAAGAAAGAAAAAAACCCTCTAAAACAAACAAACAAACTAATTAACGTTTCTAATTGCAGTTCCGCATTTTGGAGGTGACGGAAGAGGTGTGGAAAATTACCTCCTGTCACATGACTAGATCAGGGTGTGTCGATTGCATGACGCATTTTATTGGTTGTCGGCTTCTGCTTGTTGCCATGAATACCGTTACGACATAGATTGTATTGTATGGCTGACAGCGGCTGCTGGATGCTGGGCTGCCGGTTCTTTCATTAAGTCACACACACGCCTACCTTGTCTCAGTAGTGCTTATTGCCAAAATACAAACGCGCATGCATATACATACATACTTGCATTATGTATATACATTCGAACATTACGACATACATGTACACATACATACCTACGAATATACGTGTACGTGCGTGTATATGTATATGTACGTACAAATGTACAATATGTGCATATATACACGTAATGCACACATACATACATGTATGTAGTCATACATGCACATACATATTATGTATTGTAGTTTGATGTGCCAGAAGTAGTTGGAATGCGGAACCAATATTTGCTGCTCGTACTTCCCAGGAAAAACCTAACGATCTCATAGGTAAAATGATTCCGGACAGAATTAGAAATCGCACCAGTGTCTCTCGCGATTTCTTATTTAGACAAATGCTTTCATACATATATACATGAACACACACACACAAACACACAAGGAAAATAAATAAGTTTGTGTGGTATTCATACCTTTCTCAAAGTTATTGTCAGCATCAGTAATAGCGAATGGCAAAAGCTAGGGATCGAAATTGCCTCGTGGCTTTTATTTGACAACGACTTCGTTTACGAAAAAAAAAAAAAAAAAAAAAAGATAGAAAAATGCCTTAAATGAATCCCTCAGTTCGCTTAATCAACAGCAATATATGTTTGAATGTAAATAAAAAAATTACTAAGCAATCGAAGCAAACCAGTATTTATTTATGAACTAACCAGTTTTAGTATATCTCATCAACGGCGCACGAAAGACCCAGTCGATAAATTGAACTTGTCGACCGTTTACCATCTTGTCATTCTTTCCATTGTCGTGACACTTAATAAAGTGTCCCAGATCACACGCCAGTGAATAAAATATAAATCACTGTAACATTACATTGAAATTGATATGGTTTCATAAGGATGCAGCGTTTAGTTCAACTCCTTGGATGAGACAGGCTTTGTCAGGCAGGAATGACTGAAATACAGTGGGACATGCCTGTATTTACCGTATTTGATAGCAAAATATGACGTCCCACTCCCCATATATTAAAAACCACGAAGTTGAGTCTCCCGTAAGCTTTGATGTAGTAAAGTTTCTTCCTGAAAATGCGCTGCTGGAATTAGGGATGTCTGTTTTTTGTCATCAAATGCATTATTTTCTGTTTCATTCCATTTCATAAACATAACATTTTTACACACATACACACAATTGTTTTTTGTAGTAAATTGCTTGCTGGAAAATAAAATAAAATAAAACATCTGGTTATTTAAGTTGTGATAATCGTGAAATACAAATCTTTATTTTTCGTGCAGCTGTGTAGTGTAGTACTCGTAGTAGTAACTGTGCAGAGTGGTATGCCGTAGCAGTCTGGTGTATGGCAGTGGTCGGACTGATTCCAATAATTTCATGCTTCAAGATGTTGGTTTATACTTCAAGGCAAGAAAACATATACCAATATTTCATATTAACTAAACACTTTACCTACAAGCTTTAATCCTCCTACATTTCTGACAGACTACACGGAGATCGGAAAACTGCCAGATACACTCCTCATCGTGGTAGTTGTAACTGACTGTAGCAACATCTTCGAAGACGACCGAGAAGGAATCTGTACGTGGTCTCTTAGAAATAGTAGCGAAACCTCACTTTAATAGCTTAAAAGGAAAGAAACCAAAAAAACAAAACAAAAACTGAGGTGCAAATTGAACGAGGTGGTCCTAGATGCGCTGCGTGAGAAGGGATAGGGAAAAAGCCGGGATGATTGCGAGTAAAACGTATCTGTATTGATTATAATAAACCTGCTCATTCGGCGCTGACTGGGGCTAAACAACAACAACAACTATTACTACTACTACTACTACTGTTGCTGCTGCAGTTCGTAGGTAATTTTATTACATAATCACAGCAACTTGCTATATTCAGTAGAAATACAATTACATAAGCTCTATTATTGTTACTACTGCTACTACTACTAGATAAGATCTATGTTGTCACTGCTACAACTACTATTTCCTGAAATCTATGTTGCTGCTGCGCCGCCTACTGCTGCTACTATTGCGTAAGATGTTACTGCTGCTGCTGCTACTACTACTACCACCACTATTACATAAGATCTATATTTCCTTTTTTTTTTCGTTTTTACTTCTACTACTGCTAAAACTGCTTAGTACTACTACTACTGCTGCTGCTGTTGCTACGTCTTAGGCACATAGTGTCTGCTAGTGTGTGTCGAGAGTCGTTATGACATAGTTTTAACTACTAGCTTTACTGCACCACATTGACTATTACAATCGTTACTGTGTAACCACCATCACTACCGCCGCCGCCGCCGCCACCGCCGCCACCACTACCGCTACCGCAAATATATTCGTCTACCAATACATTAGCTGCCACGGTTTTCATTATGTTTGCTTAATTGATTACTCGATTGTTATTCAGGGCCACCCCAGTATCTCAGAAGCTACTGAGGCCAGAAATTTAGGTACTACTAAAGCAGCGCGGACCCGAACGCGCAGTCGCGCGTCCGCGCTAGCTAGTCGTGAGTGGTCGATCCTAACCCTAACCCTAACCCTGTCCCTAACCCTAACCCGCGTGTGCAAATGAATACGTGTATTCATTTGCACACGCGGGTTAGGGTTAGGGACAGGGTTAGGATCGACCACTCACGACTAGCTAGCGCGGACGCGCGACTGCGCGTTCGGGTCCGCGCTGCTTTAGTAGTACCAGAAATTTATTTATATTTTATGAATTAACGAAACAAATTTTAAAAAAATATATTTTTGTTGTTAAGATTTGAGCGATTTTAGCTCGTGCTGGACGAATTACAGGTTTTCAGAAAAGCAAAAAAAAAAAAAAAAATGGTTCTAAGAAAAATTAAATGCAATAGAAGTGTGCTCTACTGTATACATATATGGTACTATTTGTTATGCAACGGTGCATGTTTTTATATACTGGTGGTTGGGTAAGACTTTAAATTGCATCTGGTAGTGAGGCCTTGATACGAGAGTTCCATGGTTTTGAGGAGTGTGGAATTCCCTCTTAGCCACTATTGTTTCCAGGCCTATTCTGACTGAAAGTACCAGCACTTATTAGCGTCCCAGCTATAGGTTAACTTGCATGTGTACCACCTGCTTCAAGTACTGGCAATGGTTACTGCAATAATCAGAGATTTGATCTGTGAATCCTCTGTGATGGTTGGCAATCGGCAGCAAGGTGAGCTGCTACAGATCACACTACCCCAACGTGTGTATGCATGTGACTGGGGACCACACGTGAACTTGTATTCCCAGTGAAACTCAGAACATGAACGCAACAGTTAGTAAAGTTACCTTCTTGTGTTGTGCTGACTGACAAGGTTTCATGGCATATATATTCTGCACATGGAGGGGACGCTGGTCTGTCATAGGATTACGCATTTTTACCAGCTGAGTGGACTTGGGCAACATGAAACGAAGTGTTTTGCCTGGTCCAAGAATCGAAACCACAATCTTATGATCATGAGTCCAATACCCTAATCACACACCTCCACATGAACCCAACACCTCAACAACAATTGATGATTACAGCTACAGCATCTGCACTATCCAACACACATGTTCTCCTTGTGCGGCATTTGTCAGATTTGCAAACTAGACTTTTGGGCCTGTTGGAATGTTAGGGTCAACTGTTAAATGTAGTCAGTGTTTGTGAGGGTCGTAGTGAGCTTATTGGTCAGATCTGGTTCAATCCATCCCAGGTGAATGTCACTGCAGGTGCATGTATAATTAAACAGAGACCACATGTTTGAAATAATATATGCACACACACACACATAAGGTGGTGAGCTTGCAGAATCCTTACTGTGCTGGGCAAAATTCTAAGCGGCATTTTGTCTAACTTTACTTCCTTAGTTCAATTTCTGGTGAGGTTGATTTTGCTTTTTATCCTTTCAGGGTCGATAAAATAAGTATCGGTTGAGTATGTAATTAATTTCCACAAACTTGCTGGTCGAGTGCCAAAATTTGAAACCAATACACACATACACGCACACATGCGCATATACACACACATATAGAAGTGTTGGAGTGGTTGTGTGGTTAAAAAGCTTGTTTTGACCACACAGTTGCAGGTTCAATCCCATTGCACTGCACCTTGACAAGTCTCTTCTTCTATAGTCCCATGCTAACCAAAATCTTGTGAGCGGATTTGGTTGCTGGAAACTGAAAGAAATTTGTTGTGTGTGTGTGCATGTCCATGCATCATAGGCGGGTGTATTTCTGTCTCTTTGTCTTGGCATTGCATGGTAGTTGTAAACAAGCATCACTGTTTTTATAGCCAGTAACCAAACGAGTTGAAGAACACGAAGAAAGAGAAAATAATTACTACATTAGTTTATTTATGTACAGTTAACATTTATAGTACAATTGGAAAGTAGTCATTTTGTCATAGAGAATTATGACTTAAAATTCACACTAGCTAATCCTTCATACTAACTACTAGAGTTCACAACAATTCAAATAAGTCATGTTGGATTTTTATCATAGACATGGCATAAAAAATAGCCAATATCTCAATGTGAGTGTCATGGAGTACATCCAACTATCACTATTGTGAGTGTCATGGAGTTTAGTAACATCCTACGAACACTGAGTAATTTCCCCAAAATCAGGGTTTTTATAACTGCTCATATCCGAATTCTAAGAACTGTATTTCATGAAAGATTTCTTTGACAAAAGTTTAGAATTCGTATATGGGCAGTAATTTTAACCAATGGGGTTACCAACAATTATGCTTGTTTGGGCAAATGACCATTACGTCATATTGCCGCCTTTTATGACTTGCTACACTGTCATACCAGTGATGTTACACTTGTCATAATTCTGAATAGCAGCCCTAACTTTCCATTGAGTTATCATGAAGTCAGTTGTCTGTATTGGAAGGACATTCCTAGGGTTTGTGATTGGAAGTATGTGAAAACATGTATGTACAATTCAAAAATTGCCTGGCTTTCTGTTTGTTGTTGTTGTTGTGTAGCTCCATGTCAATTCTGACTGAGTAGTCCTATGATACACAGATAATTGACAAAATAACTTGGTGTGACCCACAAGTCTTCTTTTCAGTTTTACCTTGTTGTAAAGTTCGACATGTAAGAATGAATTATACAGAGTAGGGGGTTTTCAGTTTTACCTTGTTGTAAAGTTCGACATGTAAGAATGAATTATACAGAGTAGGGGGTGACAGTTTTAACATGTTTCACCAGTGGTTCTCAGCTAGGGTCCATATGACTCCTTGGGGGTCAATATAAGATTTTTTGGGGGTCCATGGTAGTATTTTAGGTGTTAATGGAAAAAATTTTGCTTTAGATGTATTTATTACAAAAAAAAAAAAAAATTTACTAGTTTCTTTCTTTAATGCTTTACACAGTTCAACATGTTTCCAGTAATTGAAACATGCCCCCTAAGAGAGTACTACTGCAAATCTACACAAGTGAACATGTGAAAAACAAAATAGGAATTTTGAAAGAAGTGTCTATAAAACTAGTTTTCAAGCATTAACTAGTTGTTGGAGCTATAGGTAATCGAAGGGGTCCATAGGTTAAAAACGGTTGAGAATCACTGTGTTACACTCTCTCTATTGTCCTGTCTACTTTTGTGTGCCCACAGATTCTTGTAGTGTCCTCTGTGATGGGCCAGATGGACTCAGAGTATGACACTCACTGCTTCTCTCTTGGTGTTTATTCATTCCAACACAATTTGGGGATCTGTGAAGCTATTGATACTGCAAGTATTTTGATAAGTGTGTATTCCTTAAGCATGTGCAAGCTGTGTAGATGTGAAAGAAGTCTTATAATGTTATAGTTGTGCTCTAGGTTGTTGTGTCGGGGTTTTTGGAAGTGGTTTTTTATAAAGTAACACTGACAGTGGCTGCTGAAGCTTGCTCCAGCAACAGAACCTGTGTGCCTTACATGTTCATCTGGACATTTTTAGTATGTTTTGTCTTGTTCTGTGGGTGTAGTTTGTGTACAACTTGTTAGGATCTGCTTTGTGTTCTTTTTAGTTCATTGTAGTTTGTTGTGGGAGATTGGAGACCCATGTAGGTCTAACACTGTCTGTAATAGATGTAATGTATTGTTTACACATCATCATCATCATTATCATCATTTAATATTCATATTCCATGCTGGCATGGGTTGGACAGTTTGACAAGAGCTGGCAAACCAGAGCACTGTGCCATGCTCTACCAAGCATTGGCATGGTTCCTACAACTGGATACCCTTTCTAACACCAACCACTTTACAGATTATACTGCGTGCTTTTTTCATGATATCAGCACCAGTGGGGTCACCAAGTAACTTGTAAGATGAACCTCTTCTTGACTGGGATGGTGTGTGTGGGGGGAATAATATTGAGAGAGGTTGACCTATGTTGCTATGATTGCTCTAAATATGTTTATATATCGTTTTTACTCTCTTTACTATGTCTTCTATGTATTATGAGAATGTTGTAGACAAGTTATCTACAACATTATGTATTTTTGTTTAATGTATGTATATAATGTTTATGTTGCTGGGTGTAATTTTGGGTTGTATTTGATGTTGTGTGTGATGATGCATAAAACACAGTTTTTCTTTCTCTGGAGTTTGTGGTTTGGTATGTGAGTTTCAGTGTCCAAGTAACACTAGTTATAGCCCATGATAGATCTAGTGTATTGTTTATAAACCATTGTTATTATTTTCTGTTGGCCAAACGTGGTGGTATCTATGATTACTTGTAAGTAACTGGTTTGCTTTCTTTACTAGGTCTTCTGTGTGTGTTGTAAATATTGCAGGTATGTCGTGGGATAGTGTTCATATAGGAGATACATACTAGTGTATGTTTTATCCTTTAACTTTTATTTGTGTCAGTCATTGGACTCTGGCTATGCTGGGGCACTGCCTCAAAGGATTTAGTCATACAAAGTGACCTTAGTACTTTTTAAAGTCAGGTACTTATTCTATCAGTCCCTTTTGCAAAACTGCTAAGTTATGGAGGTGTAAGCAAATCAACACTTACTATCAAGTGATGGTGGTGGTGATGGGGTTATACACAGACAAACACACACACACACACACACACACAAACACACACATGTCGAGCTTCTTTCAGTCTCCTTCTACCAAATCCACTCGCAGAACATTGGTTGGTCTGAGGTTATAATAAAAGACGCCTTGCCCAAGGTGCCATGCATGGAACTGAACCCAAAACCACATGATTGTAAAGCAAGTTTAGAGTTGATCATTTTGGAGAGCAACCATATAAATGTGATGTTTGTATTAAATCATTCTCGCATCATTGTAGCTTAAAGAAGTATAAAACACACACATGGAAGAGAAATACTGTCAACAGTGTAAAGTCTGTGTTTAAGCATTCTTATCAAATAACTGCTTCTTATCATATAACTGCTGTGGTCTGTTTGCCTACTGAAAATTGAGACAGTGTGAGACTTTGTCCTTCTGCTCTACATCAAGTGTGATCATTAGTTGTATTTACTGTTCCCTGGTGTTGCTGGTGAGAAAGGTGACCATAAATTTGGTGTTATTTTATGTTGGTTGCTGTGGTAAAGCCAAGTTTTTAGGGGATTTATGTAGCATTGGAATAGTCATGTGCAGTTGTGTCTAGAAGACAATGTGCGATGTCATCTGTGTATGAAAATGGCCCAGTGCTTAGGGCAGCGGACTCGCGGTCATAGGATCGCGGTTTCGATTCCCAGACCGGGCATTGTGAGTGTTTATTGAGCGAAAACACCTTAAGCTCCACGAGGCTCCGGCAGGGGATGGTGGTGAACCCTGCTGTACTCTTTGACCACAACTTTCTCTCACTCTTACTACTTGTTTCTGTTGTGCCTGTAATTCAAAGGGTCAGCCTTGTCACGCTGAATATCCCTGAGAACTACGTAAAGGATACACGTGTCTGTGGAGTGCTCAGCCACTTGCACGTTAATTTTACGAGCAGGCTGTTCCGTTGATCGGATCAACTGGAACCCTCGACGTCGTAAGCGATGGAGTGCCAACAACAATGAAAATGTATTTTAGATGTGTTGTAGACAGGCCTTGTACGTGTACAGTGAAAAGAGCAAGTTATTATTTAATGTCCGTCTTCCATGTTGGCATGGGTTGGATGGTTTGACAGGTGCTGGTAAGCTATAGATCTGCACCAGGCTCCATTGTCTGCTATGGCATGGTTTCTATGGCTAAATGCCCTTTCTAATGCCAACCACTTTACAGAGTGTACTGGGTGCTTTTTATGTGGCATCAGCACATAAAATCCACCCATATTTCTGTTGAAACACACTGCTTTTGTTTCAATTGATTCTGAAAACAACAATTTAGTAAAATAATTTTGTCCTCATTAAGCTTGTCTTTGGAACATAAATTAACATTGAATTTTGATGAGAAGTTCTAACTGAGAACACTTTAAAGCATGAAGTTTATATCATAAAATCAAGAGAGATCACAAGCAGGTTGGTATCAAAAGGGTTGAACTTGTCTGACAGCCAGGATTAAACTTGTAACCACACACAGCTCACAGGACTTACTGAATAACATGCCTAATGATAAATCATCTTGAACTTTTTTTAGTAGCGTGGCCTGCTTGATGATGAGCCATGTTTCATGTAGCCCACTTCTTGAAAAAGGTTTGCCCATACCTGTTGTGACCTATTATTGTAATCCCTTGTTCCATTGAACAAGGGGTTACAATCCTTGTTTCTGTAGGATTTCAAACCCTTAATCCTGGAACTCGTGGCTTAGTAGCTTTTAAACTTGACCATAGCATCTTTGAATATCAAACAAAAATAAATAATAAATAGAAAGGGAAATACATGTGTGTGTGTGTGTGTGCATGCATGTGTGTGTATGTATGAGAGAGAGAGAGAGAGGTTTTCTTTGCTTCTGTTTGGTTCTAGAAATTTCTATAAGTAGATAGAAGACTTAGGAAATCAATTCAGGGGCCTAACGTGGAGAGCAAGGCAATTTATAGGCTAATTGATTTAGCTGAGAAACATGTTGATGTTGTTCTTGTAGTTATTGTATTGCCTTTTCAATATTAATGGGAGATCTAGCTTCATCAATGAATTATTAGTTGGGAGATCAAGATAAATAGCTACAGGCATCATTCTGGCAGTTTAAGGCATATGATGTATATAATGCATATATATATATGTAAGCATGTGTATGTATGTAGGTATGTATGTGTGTGTGTGTGTATATATATATATGTATATATATATGAGTAGTTGTATGTGTTTGTACATGAGAAAGCAAGAGAGAGAGGTGGGCTGACCTTTGACCCTGTGGTGTTTTTGTGTGTCTGTGTAGTGCTTTGGTGAAATTGGAGGAAGTGATGGAAGAAACAGATCAAAACTGACTGGCAACTTAATATGCAATATTGCTGCCATTAACCATTATGCAAATGAAGCAAAGGTGTAAAAGGTTAAAAACAAATAAACAAAAAAAAAAGGAACCCAAAACAAAACAAAAAATCCCAGAAGTAAATGAATAACCAGGAAAGTAAAATATCCGCTTTTAAGTATTTATTTGTATGTGTGAACAATAATAATAATAATAATAATGATTTCAAATTTTGCCACAAGAGCAGCTATTTTGGGGGTGGGGATGAGTTGATTACATCGACCCTAGTTTTTAACTGGTACTTATTTTATCGACCCCAAAAGAATGAAAGATAAAGTCGACTTAGGCGGAATTTGAACTCAGAACATATCAATGGGTGAAATACCGGTAAGCATTTTGTCCAGTACGCTAACGAATCTTCCAGCTTGTTGTCTTAATAATAATAATAATAGTAATCCTTTCTCCTGGAAGCACAAGGCCTCAAATTTGGGGGAATGGATTAAGTCGATTACATTGACCCCCCAGTACTCTACTGGTACTTAATTTATCGACCCTGAAAGCATGAAAGGCAAAGTTGACCTCGGTGGAATTTGAACTCAGAATGTGAAGATTGATGAAATGTTGCCAAGCATTTTGTCCAGCATGCTAATGATTCTGCTAGCTCACCATCTTCATCATCATCCATCATTTTGAATCTGGGTTTTGAACCCATTAATGGTGGTGGCTGGATCTACCTCGTTGCCATAGCAACCGCCCTCACACCATCTCACCATCTTGCCCGGTTTTGAGCATTCTAATAATAATAATAATAATAATAATAATAATAATAACAATAATAATAATAATAATGGTTTCAAATTTTATCACAAGGGCAGCCATTTTTGGAGAGGGGATAAGTCAATTACATCGACCCCAGTGTTTCACTGGTACTTGGTCTATCAGCCCCCAAAAGGCTGAAAGGCAAAGTCAACCTCAGTGGAATTTGAACTCAGAATGTAATAATGGGCGAAATGCTTAGCGGTCTAAGCATTTCATCCAGTGTGCTAACGATTCCTTTCTGTTATAGGTACAAGGCCTGAAATTTTGGAGGAAGGGCCTTGTTTGTTACATTGATCTCTGTGCTCAAGGGGCTAATTGATTACATTGATCTCAGTACTCAACTGGTACTTATTTCATTGACCCCTCCCCCCATCCCACCCCAAAAAGATGAGAGAAAAAGTCAGTTTTTGCAGAATTTGAACTCAGAATGTAAAGCCAGGAAAAATGCCACCTATTATGTTGTCCAACATGCTGACAATTCAGTCAGCTTGCCACCTTAATACTAGAAAAAGGGTAAAGACCCCCTTCAGTCAAGAATGACCACGATATTGCACCTAGAAAGTTATCTTCCGAGGTACAAGTCCAGGCAAGGTTGTTAATGGAATCGTTAGCACACTGGAATCGTTAGTAGACTGGTAATTATTTTATTGACATTCGAAAGAATGAAAGGCGAAGACAAACTCAGGATGTTAAGATTGACGAAATGCCACTAAGCTGGTGTGCTAATGATTCTGCCATCTAGCTGCCTTAATAATAATAATAATCATAATAATAATAATGATTTCAAAGTTTGGCATGAGGCCAGCAATTTTGGAGGTGGGTGTAAATTGATTACATTGACTTAGTTTATCAACCCTAAAAGAATGAAAGGCAAAGTCAACCATGGCAGAATTTGAACTCAAAACATAGAGACAGAAGAGATGCCACTAAGCATTTTGTCTGATGTGCTAGCAATTCTGACAGCTTGCTGCTTTTGTAGTAGTAGTAGTAGTAGTAGTAGTAATCATCTAACATGCTTATGAAACATCTCCACAATGCTCTGTGGGCAGGTTGCAGTACATCTCCAACATCATCTATTTCTCATTCTCTCTCACTCTGTCTGACTCACTATCTTTCTCTCTAACTCTATCTCTCCTTCCTCTCCTTCTCTTTTCTACTGGAGTAGCCATGTATCTCCTCTATAGTAAGACACCTATCTCTATCCCTCTATTATACTTAAACCTCTCAACTGGTACAAAGCTACTTCCCTCAATACCACTCCTTCTCTTAGCTGAGATGTCTTTGTCTTGAAAGTTACTTGGTGACCCTACTGGTGCTGGTGCCATGTAAAAAGCACCAGTGGTGTCACAGTACAATCTGTAAAATGGCTGGTGTTAGGAAGGGTATCCAGCTGTAGAAACCATACCAAAGTAGACAAGGGAACCTGGAGCGCTCTCTAGCTTGCCAGCTCCTGTCAAACTATCCTATCCAAGCCATCATGGAAAATGGATGTTAAATAATGATGATGATTATGATGATGATGATCATCATCATCACCATTGTTATCATTGCTACCAGCATTTTCAGCTGCTGCTGCTGCTGGTGCTACTACTACTACTACTAGTACTACCACCACCACCACCACCACCACCACCACCACCACCACCACCACTACTACATCTTCTTCAGCAGCAAGGAGAGCTTTCACATATGTTGTGAAACTGCTGGGTTTTGCATCCCTACCTTTGTTAGCATGCATCTTTTTGTGTCTGATGTGCATCACACTGTGTGACAGTTTAGTGAGCGTATATATAAGAGGGTGAGATAGTGAGGGTTGGAGCAATCTCTTCACAAACTTATTCCTTTTTGGAACAGATTCTGTGTAAATAAAGTCAGGTGCAAGTACAACAGGTAAAGGATGTTGCTGGATGTTCATAGTCTGCGTTACACACCTGCATGACTGTTATTGAAGGCTCACATGTTATTCACAATGGGAGCTAATGATATATATGTATGCATCAGGCGTAGCAGTGTGGTAAGAAACTTGCTTCTCAACAACATGGTTCCGGGTTCAGTCCCACTGCATGGACACCTTGGTCAAGTGCCTTCTACTCAAGCTGACCAGAACATTGTGAGTGGATTTAGAAAACGGAAACTGAAAGAAGCCCATTGTATGTATGTATGTGTGTGTGTATGTATATATATATATATATATATATATATATATATATATATATATATATATATATATATTTATGTGTGTATCATTGTGTCTGTTTGTCCTCCCACTATTGTTTGACAACTGATGATGGTGTGTTTACATCCTTGTAACTAAAAAATCCTTTTAAGGCAGTGCTCCAGCATGGCCACAGTCAAATGACTGAAACAAGTAAAAGAATAAAGGAATGTATATGTATGCATACATACATATATAGGGAGAATTCACAAAAAAACAAAAGACGAAGACAGGTAGTGTAAAAAACAAACAGATGTATTAGTATAACGCTTGGGAATTGAAAAAGTCTTTAATGTTTCAAGCCTATGCTCTTCTACAGAAAGAAACACAGAAAGAAACGAGAAACGAGGAGAGAAAAAAAATGTGTGTAGTGGTTAGCGATCTATCATGGTGAATACCAGATATATATATATATATATATATATATATATATATATATACATACACGAACACGAATATATATATATAGTGTAAGGTAGACTATATGATGCCTGTGTGCAAACAACATTGCTACACGGCAGTGAAACATGGGCTGTGACTGCTAGGGACATGCGTAGGCTTGAAAGAAATTAAGCTTGTATGCTCCGCTGGAAGTGTAATGTCAGTGTGCATACACAACAGAGTGTAAGCACCCTGAGAGAAAAGTTGGACATAAGAAGCATCAGATGTGGTGTGCAATGACAAGTGACCAAGACCTTTGGAAATAGGCTGTGCTTGAGAAGACCATCAAACCAAGTGAGATCATAGCCGTGGCTGATGCCAGTGTCACATAATTGGCCTGTTTAAAAGTACCCCTTCAATCATGTGCTTGAGAAGACCTGTTGAGCCAAGTGAAATCATAGTTGTGGCTGATGCCAGTGCCGGATGACTGGCACCCATGCAGGTGGCACATAAAAAGCACCATTTGAGTGTGGTCGATGCCAGTTCCACCTGACTGGCACCCGTGCTGGTGTGGGATGTAAAAAACAACCACTACCCTCTCTGAGTGGTTGGCGTTAGGAAAGGTATCCGACTGTAGAAACTTTATCAGATCAGATTGGAGCCTGGTGCAGCCTCCTGGCTTGTCACTCCTCAGTCAAACTGTCCAACCCATGCCATCATTGAAAGCAAACATTAAACGATGATGATGATGATGATGATGATGATGATGTAAAGATAGAGACCGTCTTT
>NC_068982.1:75021940-75039571 GCF_001194135.2 Octopus bimaculoides | reverse complement strand
GCGTGCGTGCGTGTCTATATATATATATATATATATATATATATAGTGAGAATTTACAAAAAAAAAACATAAGACAAAAACGGGTGTGTAAACAACAAACAGATGTATTAGTTTAATGCTTGGGAAGTGAGAAAGTCTTTTACGTTTCGAGCCTACGCTCTTTGACATCATACATTAGTGCAATGTTATAATTACCATATTGTGTAATCAATATTACCCATCAAAGGTTTTGCAAATAAGTGTGGACAAGCTTTGCATAACATACTACAAGATTTTTATCCAAATTGTATTCAGCCACACTCACGCATGCACACACACACACACACACACACACACACGGACAGGTGTGAGGGAGAGAGTGTGTGTGTGTTTTTGTGTGTAACCTTGTCTTGACATCACGTGATCACTGTCATACAGGTGATGTTGTTTCTTTCCACTCCTCATTGGGAAACATGTCTGGTCATAGAAAAATATTACCTGGCTTGGAAACAGTTGAGGGTTGGCAACAGGAAGGACATAAGACTGTAGAAAATCTACCTCAACAAATTCTATCTGACCCATGCAAGAATAGAGATGCAGACATTGAAACAATGATGTTGTACTATGAACCACACTGTAATCATCCCAGGAATACAAACTATGATCCTAAGAAACATGATTTGTGGGAATGCACATAGTGATGCATTAAAATATTTATAAATTCCATCCATGGATTATTATTATTATTACTATATTTATCCTACATTATATCAGCGCGGCTTGGTGCAACCCTATAAAACTGCTATTGCCAGTTGGTATCATGATTCTGTAGCTAGCATAATAAAATAGAGGCTTTTATATGCATATTCAAAAACGTTTCCTGTAAACGAACTTATATATATATATATTTATATATATATAGATATAACATGTTGGCACCCAAGGTTTTCTATTTGCAGAAAAGCTTGGAAAAAAATCTATTGCAGTCATTCAACCAATAATATTTGGTTGTCAGATTTTGTCAGCTGATTGAATGAGTCAAGATTTTTTTCTGTTAGTAAGAAACCTCAGGTACCAACATGTCATCCTGACAGTATCTTACTTAATAAATTATTTAACTCTATCCTCTGTTATTGGAATATATTTCTTCTATTTGTTACCACTAATGTGTGTGTGTATACATACATACATACATACATATATATATATATATATATATATATACACATATTGAAGTTGCTTTCGGGTTTTTTTCCCGTTTTTCTCCCAAAATCCATGAAAATACATCTTATAATTATATAATATAAAAATCAATTGGAAAATTAATTTCGCATTACGAAATTTTGCATTACGGCAAGATTTTCAGGAATATATCACTTCCATAATACAAAGGATATTTTAATTTATATGTGTGTGTATTTCTGCATGTATCTGTGTATGTACATATAACTGTATGTAAATATATATGTGTACATATATGTGTGCATGTATACACACACAGATACATACATACATGTATGTACATAGTATTCCAGAGGGTGACAAGTTAAAAAAGAAGCTATGTCTGGCCACAATTAATTTACAAATATATATATATATATATATATATATATGCAGACATAGATTCATACTTACAAATGTGTGTGTCTGTATGTATATATGCTTCATATATACATAGCATTGATTTCTATTTGGCTATGCACCCAGACGGATATGTGTATGTGAAAATACTTGCTATTATGTGCATATACATACATAATTCTTATATATGTGTATGCCTATATATATACACATACATGAACTGTTTATCAGTTGGCGACCTCAATGTAAAGGTTACAGTGTGTAATTGCAAGCTTCCTTGTACATACATATATTCATAGCTGTACTGCTAATTTATATATCTATGCATTTCATTGAATGCATAAGTTTCTCTCCTTCAAGATTCTTGAGATTTGAGGTTTTGCAATAGATTTGGAAACAGCAGCTTGTTGTCTAATATATTGACTGTTGCTGCACTATATAGTGCATTGCTAATGCACTCAATTTACGCTCTTTGTCATTTGGTGCATTTTCTTGTCTTTTACAACTACTGCTATTACTGCTGCTACATTTTATTGTTCAGTTTTCTGTCTTTTTAATTCTTATTCTGTGTACGGCACATGTACATCGAGCTTTCATTGTTGTCTTTCTTTACTCAACTTATATGCCTGCTTTATGTCCCTTCTTTTAACCTTTTCCAATGAGATGTGGTGCACCTAAGCACTGCATACAATAAGCTCACCATCATCATTATTGTTGTTGTTGTTGTTGTTGTTATTATTAAGATGGTGAGCTGGTAGAATTTTTGTGCACCAGGCAAAATGCTTTGCGGCATTTTGTCCATCTTTATGTTCTGAGTTCAAATTCCACTGAGGTCAACTTTGCCTTTCATCCTTTCAGGTCGATAAATTAAATGCCAGTGAAACACTTGGGGAAATGTAATCAACTTGCCCCGCCCCCAAAATTTCAGAATTATTAATGCACTGGACAAAATGCTTAGTGGCATCTCATCCATCCTCATGTTCCAAGTTCAAATTCTGTCAAGGTGGACTTTGCTATTCATCCTTTCAGGGTCAATAGAATAAATACCAGTTGAACACTGTAGTCAATGTAATCAACTTACTCCCTCCCCCGTAGTTACTGGCTTTGTGCCAATATTTGAAATTATTATTATTATTATTATTTCAGTTCAAATTCTGTCAGGGTTAACTTTGCCTTTCATCCTTTCAGGGATTGATAAAATAAGGACCAGTTAAGCACTAGGGTTGACGTAATCTGAAATCCTCTGAAATTGCTGGCCTTGTGCCAAAATTTGAAGCTATTATCATTGTTATTATTATTAGGTGATGAGCTAGCAGAATCGTTAGCATACTGGGCAAAATGTTTAGCCATTACTGCTGCTGCCACCACCACCACCACCACCACCACTGCTTCCTATTCAGAAGAGTTGTAGAAGTGAAGCAAATGGTTGAAAAAAAAAAGGGTATTGGACAATCAACTCATCCAGTGCCTTCCATCCTTTAGGGGTTTCTATATATATAAGAAAACAAAAAAAAATGAACTAATCCAGAGTGGTGAATTGTGAAATTGTAAGAAAATCAGACCGATACCTTGTGGTGTTTGATCTGGCTGTTTGTGTTCTGAGTTCAAATCCCACCATGGCCTACTGGAGTGGTTGAATTAATCTGTCATTTGGTTTTACATGACCACCTTGTTCCCTTGGCTACCTCTAGTGGAACCCTGAGGATAACTTTCTCCCTCAGCACCAGTCTTCGAGGTCCTGTAAATGGTTATGAGTATTGCTGTCCCTCCTGAGTTCAAACCTACTGTAGTTGTTCCATTGTTGATTTCCATAAACATCACCACCACCACCACCACCACCACCACCATCACAGTCCTCTGACCTGTTGGATTTTGTCAAACCATCCAATCCATGCCAATATAGGAAACGAATGTTAAAAATTACGATGATGGTATATAGGTTCCTTCGGCAAGTATCTTCTACTATAGCCTGGGCTAACCAGTGAATTGAGTAAATGAAATCTATAAAGACACACACACCAAACCCATTGAGCTGTTTGTGTCTGAAGGAGCAAGGGGTATATTACTTTGCTTGGAAACAAGTGAGGGTTGGTAACAAGAAGAGCATCCAGATGTAGAAAATCTGCCTCAATGAATTCTGTCTGAGCCTTGCAAGTATGGAAAAGTGGATGTTAGAATGATGATAATAATGATGATGATGATGATTATGATGCAATCAAAACTCATTCCAACCCAATGCCATGTTTCCAATATGGAATATAAATCATTGAAAAACTTTTTCACTTCCTGATTAGTGTTTTGTCTTTTCAATTAATTCTTAATTCAACATCTTTCATATTTTTTTGTTTAAATTTTAAATTTTTAATTAAAAATAAAAATATAAACACTAACCTGTTCTTTTGTTCCTATCCCAATCCCTTCCCCTCCCCTCCATTCTGCTTTTTCCATTTTTCATTAGTTCCCTTTCTTTTTTTTGCTTTCTCTTTCTCTCAGGTCTTCTTGGTTATTCATCCTCCCCTTTTTTTCTCTTTCCTTTCATCACACTCTCTTCTTTACTTGTTTTCCATTCTCTAAATTCTTTTTTCTTGTTTGTTCATTTATTGTTTTTTTGTTATTCATTTAAAAATATTTGTTTTTACGCTTACCTTTTTGTGATCTTTCCTTCTGTCTTTTCTTTTATTCTTTTCATATTTTCCACTCATCTTCCACCTCTTCCTCATCTTCATTGTTTTCTTCTTCCAACTCTACACTTTACATTTCCATCATTACAGTCAGTTCTACCCATTAGTTAACATTCATTTCTTTATCTCTTTTTAATTCAATTTCATCATGTTCTTCATTTTACCATTTTTATTCTATACAACTAACACAAATATACATATTCTATCAATGGCAGAAAGGTCAAAAGCTCCAGTTCCCATACACAAAGTATAGTCTAGGTAAGGATGTGTGAAACCAAGTTCCATAGAACCCATGGGTTCCATGAAAAAACTCTGGGGTTCATCAGAAAAGGCTAAAAGAAGGGACAAAAAGCAAGTATATAAGTTAAGTAAAGAAAGGTAGCAATGAAAGCTAGAAATACATGCAGTATACATAAAATAAAAGATAAAAAGAGGGAAGAGTGAACTGTAAAAGAGCCATAAAGAGGAAAGGTTGCATAGGTACATCAGGGGTAATATTGATTTCAGATTTTGGCACAGGGCCACCAATTTCAAGGGAAGGGCCAAGTTAATTAAATTGACTGGTACTTATTTTAATGACCTCTGCAGAATTTGAACTCAGAATATAAAGACAGACAAAATGCTATGAAGCATTCTGCCTGGCATGCTAACGATTCTGCCAAGTAAATTTTGAGAAACATGTGGGTCTGTCTGTGTTGCTTTTGTTATTTAGCTGTAGAGCAGCCTGGATAGAACAAATTTATAATCAAATGCATTTCAATTGTGGCCATCCTGTTTGATTTTTTTTTTTTTTTTGCAAGAAGTGGACCACCTTATTCAATTTGTCCTTCTTTGTTTCAGACAGAGGGAGATTCCGCTTTATTTCTAGCAAGTTAAATAACCACATTGAAGATTCCTCATTGGCTTGTTTGTCTGTGTTTGTTTAGCCTTCTCTTATGTGTTTGTGTGTGTGAGTGTGTGTGTGCATGCTCTTTTGTGTGTGGTTGTGAATGTGTATGTGTGTTTGCTTTTGCAGTTTTTGTGTGTATATGAGTGTGTGTGTGTGTGTACTTTTATGCATGTGTTCTTTTATGAGTGTGTCTGCTCTTGCATTTGTGTGTGTTTATTTGGGTGCCCTTTGTTTGTGTATGGGTGTTTGTGTATATTTGTGTATATTCATGTTTGTGTATATTCTTGTGTGTGTGTGTGTGTGCTGTTTTCTTTACTGCTCTCTGTTATATCTCTCAACAGTGGTAAGATTGTTATCCTCTTTGGAAACTGATGACCAACAGGAAATCCACAGACAGTTTCATCGATTCCTTTGCTCTTTAAAAACTGAACTTATTGATAACTTCCTCATAGTTTCTTTGGTGCACACATCTTGTTTTTCTTCTCGTTTATTGATAAAAGAAGACCATTCCAAAAATACAACCATATTCAGTAGGGAGAGGAGTGTTCTTTCATAAAATGGAAAAATATATGTTGGTGGCACAAAATATTTACATGTGTCTGTTTTTGATATCAGTTATTGATAAAAAGATGACACTCACAAATTATTGATCAATTTCTAATTTAGGCATGAAGTCACAGATTATTAGATAAGTAGTGTAGTTAGTTGAAAAGACCACAATGTATTACTGGTATTAGGGTTGGTCCCAGGATATTCAGCAACCTAATCCAGTTCTATAATGTGGACCCTCTTCTCCTAATTCTACAGTGTATTAATATATCATCTTCCCTACATTGCACAACCCCCTCTCTAACCCTACAATATGCACCCCTTCCTCTCAACTCTATAAATTGTGCACTCCCTTTTTCCACCCCTACAATGTGCACTTCTTTCTCTATGTCATACAGTGTGAGCCCTTTTTTCCTAGCCATGCATTGTATACCTTCTCCAAATGATACAATGTACATTACCTCCTCATAGCCCTACACTGCACAACTCCTTCTCTCAGCTCTATAACATGCACCCTCTTCTTTCATTCTTACATTGTGCACTCCCTCCTTCCAGCCCTACAATTTGCACTTCCTTCTCTTAGTCCTTTTATAGCCCTACAATGTATACCTTCTCTAAGTCATACAATGTGGAGCCACTTCTAGCCCTACACTGTGCACCCACTTCTCCCAGCCGTACATTATGTGTCTCTGTCATCAATTTATTCTCCAAATTCCTCCAGCCATCTCCTTCCTTACACCAATTGAAAAATATAGTTGTAAAAATTATGATTAACTTTCTAACAACAAATCTATAGTATTGTTGTCATGTGTATCACCAAGTAAATGTATTGCTTGTTAAAATGTAAAATGATATTCAATTATTTGATAAGTCCTAAACACCACACATAGTCTCTTCTTGTCTTCTTCACTGCACTCCAGTCTTGTCCATTTTCCTCTGTTCTGGGAAGGATTTGCCCTGCTCTGTTAATTACTAAGGTTTTGTTCTTTTAGTTGGATTAAGAAATTTTAAGTTGTTCAGAATTTGTGACAACCTACTACCAATTTTGCTCCCCAGACAATCACCTAGTTTGTCTAGTCTGTAGCACCAACCCTAGTTTGTCTAGTCTGTAGCACCAACCCTAGTTTGTCTAGTCTGTAGCACCAAATTTTACCAGTTCATCATCTATCCAAATATACATATGTGACAGGCCTCTTTCAGTTTCCATCTACCAGATCCACTACTATAACTTCAGGCTTTAGTCAGCCTGGGATTATAGTAGAAAACATTTAACCAAGATGTCACTTAGTGAGACAACCCATCCATATTCTCCATCCTTTATTCCTAAAAGGGTCATGAGTATAGGGTCCTCAGGCCCCTCCTCCATAGAGTTCTGTCAGAAGCAACTGTCATTACACTTTCCTGGCTGTATTCCCAAGCATAACCAACTGTGGATATTATCCAACCACCTTGTTTTTGGTCTAGCCCTAGGTCTCATGCTGGTTGGTTTGGCTTGAAGAATCCATGTGTGATTTTTTCTTGTGACATTCTAATTACATGTCCATAGTACTGGAACTGTTATCTCTCAGTGCAGAGAAATAGCAGCTTGACCTGAAGAGACTCCCAGATCTCCAAGCTATACACCCTATTGGGTAACATTACTCCAGAGATTCTTTTTATGGGGGTTGCGAACCCCATTTTGGCTGCTTGTATTTTGGGGCAAATTCAACCACAACAAGGTTTGAATGTAAAGAAAATAGAACTAAACACCACAAGGTATGTAGAAAAGCACTCTGCCATTTCTCCCACCTTCTCTACACCATCTTGAAGTTTTCATATGTTTACGTATGAGTTTAATTTATTATTATGATAGATCTTCCCCTCTCTCTCACTTTTCATGTTCCATGCCTACAGGCATTGATGCTCATGGACATCATCACCATCATCATTTAATGCTCACTTTTCATGCATGATAGAATCTGGAGGCAGATTTTCTATAACTGGAAACCCTTCCTGTCACCAACCCTTACTTGTTTCCCAGCAAGGTAATATTTCCCCATGGCCGAACATGCTTCTGCAGAATATTGGAAATGAATGACATTCATTTATAACAATCACTTGGTGTCAAGACAAGGAGACATAAGCATACACACCACACACACACATGCTCACACACACATACGCCTATATATATATATATATATATATATATATATACATACATAGGGATACATACATAGGGATACATACATACATATATAGATATACATATGTCCCAAGCTTCTTTCAGTTTCCATCTACCAGATCCATTACTATAACCCCAGGCTGACCAAAGCCTGGGGTTATAGTAGAAAACACTTACCCGAGATGTCACTTAGTGGGATTGAACCTATAACCATGTGGTTGGGAAGTAAACTTCTTAACCACTCAGTCACATCTGCACCACCATGCCAAAATCCAAGGATTCATGATTTCTCTTGGGGAAACACACAGCAGTGTTTTCCCATTGCCTTCTTATTTATTTACAGTTAAGTCTGCCATTCTCCAGTATTTATCCTTCAAGCAAAGGATCTAAACCCTTAGAAGGACACATGTCACATAAGGGCATGCTCACACATCAGTGGCCCTCCTTTGAGTTCTGTATGCTTTTGCTACAGGACCATCAACTATTTGACTTCTAAATATAGCCCTTGACAAGTACTACCACCTTGGGCCAGTGTGGACTTGTGAGTAATGGTGATTGAGGGATGTCCCCCTTCTCCTCTAAATTCTTGATCTCCCAAACTGGTACTTCACCATTGGATGTAGTTTAATGTTCTGCTCTGGACTACCTGTTAAACCAGCTTACCTTTTTGACAAAGGAATTTTTCAGAATGAAACCATATTAACTAACCCCCACCCCAACCCAGCCATGACTCTCTCATATTTTATGAGTGTGTGTGTGTGTGTGTGGAGCCTGAAAAGGCTGTTCTACTTCATGTTCTCAGAGAGAATGATGAAATTTTTATCACACACATGTACACACACACACACACACACACACACACACACACATACACAAACATAATGTAATGAAACACAGATGTAAAATCCTACTCGTAAACTTAATGATCTGCATAAATGTATACAAGTATACAATGTAAAACACATATACACATGCAGACATGCACACACAAATTCCCTCATACATACACAGAACACTTTGTCTGGTCAATTTTTGATAAATTGATCTTTGTTATGGTCTTTCTCATTTGCACATGTCTACACACACACACACACACACACACGTAGACACATATGCTACAAATACATACACATATGCACACAGTTGAATATACATAAAAAAAAAAGCAAACCCTCTCTGTACTCACTTCATCTCTTTTACCTGCCTTTTCTCTCTCATTCCCCTTCCTTTTATGCTCTTTCTCTCTCACACACATCTATCCCCCCCACACACAGAGATCTGTACACAGGTACACCTAGTTAAATATACAAAAAAAAAACCCTCTTTGAACTTTCTTTGTCTCCTTTACCTCTTCCTTCTCTACCCTGTCTCTGTCTGTCTGTCTCACTCTGTTCGTCTGTTTCTCTCTCTCTTTCTGCCCCACCCTCCCATCCATCTGTTCTCTCTCAGTAGTTTAGTTACCATTTTAGATGCCATTATCACAGAGGTTGTAACCAGTCCCAACATTCTAATTCCACCCTCCCAGATATTACTCTAATTTATCCACTCATCTTTGTGAATATAACTTTATATAATATAAGAAAAAAAAAAAACAAGAGAAAAAAATCTAGAAAAAGTCTATTTCACTTTATCATTCATAATCATTGATTTGTGTGTATATATGCATGAGCATATGCATGCATGTATGTATGTAAGTCTTGTGTAAATATGATGTATATATGTGTATGTAAGACTGTCTTGTGTATATATAATGTATGTGTCTGAGTATGCTTTGTGTATATTTGATGTATATGTATGTGTGTGTGTGTGACTTGTGTATATATATACGTGAGTTTATGTATGTGTGTAAATATGTCTTGTGTATATATAAAGTATATGTCTATATATGTGTGTTTTCTCCTCTTACTGTATTGTATTTTATTTATATATTATTGTATCTTCAACAGTGGTTTAGGTTCAAAAATAAATTCTATAAACTATTTCAAGTCTGATAGCATTGAATACTTGGCAGTTGAATAACTGCCATATTCTTGTTGTTGTTGTTGCTGCTGCTGTTAACTGTTGTTGTTGTTGTTGTTATTGTTATTGTTGGTGTTGCTCTTCTTAATATTATCATTGTCCTTATTGATCCTTGGTGAAAAGCAATCCCATCAGGGGGTGAATTTGCTTCACATCCCTTTGGAAATCAATAAAAGAAGTATCATCATTGTTATTAGCACTGTCTCCTCCTCCTCCTCCTCGTCATCAGTAGCAGCAGCAGCAGTATCCTTTCCAGCATCATCACCAAAATTTAAGGTCTGTCTTCCATGTTGGCATGGGTTAGATGGTTTCACAGGATTCAGCTCACCAGAGGGCTGTGTCAAGCTCCAATGTTTACTTTGGCATAGTTTCTATGGTTGGATGTCCTTCCTAATGCTGGTCACTTTATAGAGTGTATGAAGTGCTTTTATCATGATGCCAGCATTAGTGAGGTGGCTAACTAACTTGCAGGATGAAGGGAAAATCCCTTCCACTGATGAGGTGGCTTTATGCCAGGTGTTTTTTAATCACATTTTTTAATTCAGTCAACTCCATTTTTGTATGTTTGCTTTTCATCCTTGTATTGTTTTCCGTGTCTTGGTCCCTTGTGAGCAATAAAAGAAATCATCATCGTGGTTAGCATACTGGCTTAAGTTATTTCATTTACGCAGGCAGATTAAACTGTTGGAGAAGAAAAATTCCTAATTCCTAACACCGGACTACAAGTAACCTTAGATGCCAAGAATCTTCCTAAGTATCTTAGCTGTCCCTAATAATACTGTTTTCTGGAGCTGCTCTAAACTAGGTTGTATATCTATTTCCTCTGTCCATCTGTTCAAATCTATAACTACAGGGATACATTTTATCCATACCTTCCATAGCCTCTGTAACTCAATGGCTAGGTCCTGGGTCCTTGCTATTTTCTCTATACATCTCATATTGACTTTCTCATCATTTGGGACTGTAAAGTCAATTACTTGGCAATTTCCATTCTCTTTGTCTATTACTACTAAATCAGGCCTTCAGGCTTTTATTATGCTGTCAGCCTGAATGTTAAAATCCCACACCATTTTATACTTCTTACATTCTAGCATTAGCTTCATGTTCATACCACTTATTAGTATGGTCAAATCCTAGCTTTCTACATAACTCCCAGTTGATTATTCTCCCTTGGTTGTCATATCTTTTCTTATTTTCCTTTGGTTCCAGCACATTACATTCACTAATTATATGAGCACTGCTTTCTTCCTTTGGTTTACATAACCTACATTAGGAATCTACTTGATTTTTTTCTATCTTGGCTTTTATCCCGTTAGTCCTCAATGCCTGATCTGCTGCTGCTACTAACAAACTTTTTATTGCCCTTTTCAGTTTTCCTGTCTGTAACCACAACCATGTCTCACTATTACTATTTTCTGAGACTATCTTTGAAAATCTACTATGCAAAGCTTTCTTTTTCCAGTCAGATAATCTTGCTTCTTTTTAACTACATTTGGCTTTTTTGATTTTCCTATCTCCTACTGTTACACTAGCAACTGTTAATAAAATTTTCTCATTGCATAGGAAGCTATTTCTACTCTATCTAGTTAATCTCTACCACCTTCCTTTCTAAATAAATACAATATTACTACTCCTGCACTAGTGGTTAGAGCGTTGAGCTTATGATCTTGAGGTTGTCAGTTTGAATCCTGGACTGGGCTGCATGTTGTGTTCTTGAGCAAGACACTTTATTTCATGTTGCTCCAGTTCACTCAGCTGTAGAAATGAGCTGCGACATCACAGGTGCCAAGCTGTATCGGCCTTTGCTTTTCCCTTGGATAACACTGGTGGTGTGGAGAAGGGAGACCGGTATGCATGGGCAACTGCTGGTCTTCCATAAACAACCTTGCCCGGACTTGTACCTCAGAGCGTAACTTTCTAGGTGCAATCCCATGGTCAGTCATGACCGAAGGGGGTCTCAGCAACTCCTGCACTAAGATGCTCCCTTCATATGGAATTCCTTCCTAGTTCTTCTGTCTAGATTTCTAGAAGTAAATTCTAACTGTCAAGATGCTCATAAATTTCTGAAAGCATCACTATTAAAAGTTTCTACACTAACAGTAAGCAAGTGATTGGTCTATAATTACTAGCTATATATTGCCTTTGCTTTTGTCTTTCATAAGGAATACTGTTCTCCCTCTGGTCATTTCATTAGGTATAACTCCTCCATTTGGGCAACCCTGAAGCTGTTCTCTCAGTTTCCCATGTAAGTTTCTAAAATTTTTAACTAATACCCTTGAACTAAATCTGGACTTGGGCCCTTCCCATTTGGCATTCTTCTTAACACTTTACTCGTTAATGCACTAGTTTTAGATCTAGCTTTTTCTATAAGACCTATTTATAAATGTTCTGAAATCTTTCACAGCCTTAGATTTTTCTGTTAATTTATACACACACACATTCTGTTAATTTATACACACACACACACACACACACACACACACACACACACACAATTATTATTAAGGCAGCGAGCTGGCATTAGCATGCCAAGCAAAACGCTTAGTGGCATTTCATCCAACATTACATTCTGAGTTCAAATTCTGCTGAAGTCAGCTTTGCCTTTCATCCTTTCGGAGTCAGTAAATTAAGTACCAGTGAAACACTGGGGTTGATGTAATTGATTAATCCCCTCTCCTCAAATATCAGACCTTGTGCCTTTAGTAAAAAGGATTATTATTATTATTAAGGTAGAGAACTAACAGAATCATTAGTGCACTGGACTAAATGATTAGCAGCATTTCTTCTGGCACTTTACATTTTGTGTTCAAATACTGCTGAAGTAAATTTTGCCTTTCATTCTTTAGGGATGTTTGTTTGTTTGTTCGTGGACAAAATATCTCAAGAACCACTGGATGGATTTGAATGAAACTTTCAGGGATGTTTTGCCTTGTGATTGGCATGAACTGATTAGATTTTGGGATCGACCTGTTACCAGACAAGGATTCTGGATTATTTTTCCTGTCTTTTTACTTAATTTTTTGAGAGCGGTCGGGTTCATATTTAGTATTCTCATTGTTGAGAGCAGTCGAGTTTATTTCAGATATTCTCATTCCAAAAATCATCTCTGGCTAATCATTGAGAGGATGTTGGTGTTGCCTTGGCAGAGGCTTGCACTCTCTGAGTGCTCTTGTTGTTATTATTATTATTTGCACACCAGGCAAAATTCTTAGCAGCATTTCGTCTGTCAAGTCCAGCAAGTCTGGGGAATGGGGTAAGTCGATTACATTGCTCCCAATGTTCAACTGGTATTTATTTTATCAACCCTGAAAGGATGACAGACTAAGTTAAAACTTGGTGGAATTTGAACTAAGAACGTATTGATAAACAGAATGCCACTAAGTATTTTGCCCAGCATGCTAATGATTCTGCCAGCTCACTGCCTTAGTAATAATTATAGTTATATGATTATGGTTATTATTATTATTATTATTATTATTATTATTATTATTTTTTTTTTTCATTATCATCATCATTATTATCATGATAAAATTTTTGGCCTTAGGCCAAAGTTTAAAACTATTCTTTAAAAGAAAAAAAGAAAGGAAATAAAAAACTTTATCATCATCATCATCAATTCTTATTATTATTATAATTTTATTATGAAACAATAACATTACTGTGAGGATTATTGTTATGTAAACATGATTTAGCATTTTATCATTGGATGCCAATAATAGCTCTCTGGGTAAAAGAATACACTGTGCATGTATCTCTCATGTTTTTACTATGTAGCTCTTGACAAAGATCCTTAATTAGTTTTTTATATCTGTTATTATGTTTTAAGGGTGATCAATATAAAAATACAAAACGCTAATAATCTGAGAGAAGAGAGAGAGATAGAGTGAGAGAAAGAGTTAGAGTAAGAGAGAGAGGGAGGGAGAGAGATAGAGTGAGAGAGAGGAGAGAGAGGGAAGAGAGAAATAAAGTGAGTGAGAGAGAAAATGAGAGAAACAAAGATGAAATGTGTGATAAAGTGTATGAGAGAGAGTTTGAGAGAAAAAGAGAGAGAGAGAGAAAGAGAAAGTATGAGAAAAAAGAAAAAGAGAGAAAGAAAGTGAGAGAGGGAGAGTGAAATAGAAATTGTGTGAGAGAGAAAGAGAAAGTGTGAGAAATGAAAGAGATAGAGTAAAGAGAGAGAAAGAAAGTGTGAGAGAGAGGAAGAGAGAGATTTTTCATTTTTTTCACTCAGCATGTAGGGCAATAATTCTGTTATCAAGTTATTGCTGAAGTGACTTGCTGGTTATTATAATTATTATTGTCTTTAGCCCCAGGTCAGACCTGGTCCAGTAAACCTGTGATCAAAGGTGTTCCTACTGTGATCGTTCTATCTTTTATTTGGTTGTAGAATATATTGGATTATCTTACCTAATATCTTCTATCTTTTACTTGTTTCAGTCATTAGACTGTGGCCATGCTGGGGCACTTGCCTTGAAGGATTTTAGTCAAATGAATTGACCCCAGTATTTTTCTCTCTTTAAAGCCTGGTACTTATTCTATCAGTTCCTTTTTGCCAAACTGCTAAATTGCAGGGATGTAATCAAACCAAATTCAGTTGTCAAGCAGTGATGGGGTACAAACACAGACACAAAGACACTCACATACATGATGGTCATCTTTCAGTTTACACACACACACACACACACACACATACATATATGACAGGCTTCTTTCAGTTTCCATCTACCAAATCCACTCACAAGGCTTACAGTAGAAGACACTTGTGCAAGGTACCATGCAGTAGGACTGACCCCAGAACCATATGGTTGAGAAGCAAATTTCTTACCATACAGCCATTCCTTCTTTTTAAGACGGTAGGATTTAGTTTGAGGGAGATTTGACTGCTATTCCTAGCAGGTTGAACAACTGCGTGAAAACTTTCACTTTCTCCTTGGCTTGTTATTATAATTGTTATTAAGGAATGTTGGATCATTAAATCATTGCAAAAAAAACCCATCTAGTGGTATTTCTTCCAGGTCCTTACATCCTGAGTTCAAATTCTCCTGAGACTGGCTTTAACTTTTCTCCCTCAGGAGTTGATAAAATAAAGTACCAGTCTAACACCCTCCCCTCAAACTTGCTGACCTTGTGCTTAAATCAGAAACCATTATTATTATTATTATTATTATTATTATTATTATTATTATTATTATTATTATTATTATTATTATTATTATTAAGGTGGTTAGCTGGCAGAATTGTCAGTGCACTGAGCAATGCTTAGAGTTATTTCGTCTGTCTTCATGTCCTGGGTTCAAATTCTGCTGAGGTCAACTCTGCCTTTCATCCTTTTGGAGGTCAATAAAATAAGTACCAGTTGAGTACTGGGGGTTGATGTAATTGACTGTATTTCTCCTCCAAATTTCAGGCCTTGTGCCTTTACTAGAAAGGATTATTGTTATTATTATTATTATTATTATTATTATTATTATTATAAAAATAATGGATTGGCTGAATCATTAGCACACTGGAAAAAGTACTTTGCTGTATTTCTTTTGGCTCTTTATGTTCTGAGTTCATATCCCATGCCTATCTTTGTCCCACCACACACTATAGCCACCCCTATGCACCACTTACATCTCTGTTATGCAAGTTGTATCTTTCATTTATAATCCTCCATGGAAACATGTCTATCATCATGCTGTCTGTGTGTGAAGGACTAGGAAAAAATATTACCTTGTTTGGAAACAAGTGAAGGTTGAAGGGTACTTCTCTAGAAGACTCACTCCAAAAATTTCATCTGACCCATTTTAATGTTAGCACCATTTTAATGTCTACTGAAAAGGTGACATTAAAACACCACCACCCTTGCTAATAATGATGATGGGGATAATGATAGTGATGGTGATGGTAGTAATGATGGTGGTGGTGATGATGGTGGTGATGATGATATAGAGTAAAATGTAGTGTCTAACCAAAAAAAATAAATAAATAATAAAGGAGCAACCAATGTCAACATATATTTTAGGAAGTCAAATTTTAAATAAAACTTCATGAAAATAACTTAATCTATAATATTTTCAGTTATTATAGAATTATAAAGGAAAACTTAAAAAACAAAAGGCTAATCTAGATAATTTGAAAGATCAGTGATGTTGGCCTATTTTATAAATATCAAGCTCATATATAATGCGTTGACCTTTAATTCTCGTGTAATTGTGTTTTTCTTTCAGTCTTCATTATATATACATTGCTGTGACGATACATCGAACTTAAACTATAATAATAAAGAAAATTGTGTTTCAAAGTAGAAACAGTTATGTCAGTGATGAGACATGGGTACTGAAACATATCTATATTGTTATTGACTGTTTCTTGTGTCTCATCATCATCTTCTTCATTGTTTTAATGCCCTCTTTTCTATGTTTGCATGGGTCGGGTGGAGTTTATTGAAGTAGATTTTTTTTCCATGGCTGGATACTTTTTGCTGTTACCAACCTTCATCTGTTTCCAAGCGAGGTAATGTTTCCCATGGTCAGATATGTTCTTCACAGTATATTGGAAATGAATGACACTGCTCGTATGACAGTGACTCTCATTTACAACTATCACATTATGTCAAGACAAGGGAACACAAATATACATACTCTCTCTCTCTCTCTCTCTCTCTCTCTCTCTCACACACACACACACAAAACAAGCTTCTTTAAGTCTCTGTTTACCAAATCTATTCACGAGGCTTTGGTTAGGCTTGGACTATAGTAAAAGACACTTGTCCAAGGTACTACACAGGGGGACTGAGCCTGAAATCATGTGGTTGGGAAGCAACCTCATAGTCAGTCATGCCAGATCTGTCTAACAATATCAGTTCCTCCCTGTTGAAGGAAATATCAACAGGAAGAAATCCCAATATTGTGGGTCTGCTTATAGTGAATCTCATCTTGTTATGGAATGATCCCCAGGACCATCCTTTGTGGCACGTGTAGAATGTAATGCAATTACAACAGACTATGAGGTTACCCATCTGGCAATGTCCTCTTCAGTCAGCTAAAATATTATTTACAACAAACATTACTGTTGTCTACAACTGCTTGAAATGAGGTTGGTTGTATTCACTATGGGCTCTCTTCCTCAACCTTACTGCCATGATATGTGTGTGTGTGTGCATGTGCATGAGTGTGTGTTTGTATGCTTAAAACCTACATTGGTCTACAGTTAAAATGGCATCAACATTTCTATCTCAGTCACTAATGGTGATGCCACCATTTTATGGTTGGACTGTCAAACAAATTACCCACTAGCTCTCTGCTTTCAAATTCCTCTTGCATAAAATAATCCCTTATTTGAAAAAAAGGTACGGGTTGGTGATAGGAAGAGCATCCACCCATAAATATCCTACTCCAAACACCTTGCATCTAAGCCATGGGGGAAAATAGACATTAAAATAAGCTAACAAACAAATGAAACATAAACATGGGTAAAACATAGATAAAAGTAAATGTTATAATTGATTGTGAAAAGATAAGAATAAAGACAATGAAGGTGATGAAAATAATGATAATGGTAAAGGTTAAAACTGAAGAACTGTTGAAATTTATCAAGCCAATAATCAAGGTTTTCATGTGTTAAAAGCATAACACCAGAGAATTCTATAAAACTTATAGGAGTCCCCCTGACTCTTAATGGAAACATTTATTAAATTACATCTTTACACACACACACACACACACACACACACACACACACACACACACACACACACTTGCTTTATTCAGATTAACATAACACAA
>NC_068982.1:75011517-75021645 GCF_001194135.2 Octopus bimaculoides | reverse complement strand
CACACACACACACACACACACACACACACAACTGCAATACACTAAAATTGGGTCAATACACTTGAGTAGGAATTTCTGGCACCACCACCAACATCAACAACAACAACAAATAGGAAATCACAGTACAATAAAATTGCTGGAATTCATGTCTACAGTCTCTGTTGCCATTGACTGCTCAAATAAACACAGTTATATGTAAGAATTCAAATATGCTCTGGTTGTATTGTTCATACAATCCTACATTAATTATATTTACATTTATATGTATATATAGGCACAGTGTGACCAAATGGTTAAGGAGTTACTCTGCAGTCAAAGACCCTGGGTTTGACCCCATTGTATGATAACTTGGGAAAATGTTATTTTGTATAGCTTTGGGCCAATCCATATCTTGTGAGTGAAATTAGGTAGATGGAAACTGTATAGAAGCCCTTGGGTGGATTGTACCTAGAATTCACATTAATTCTACTTGAGAATTACATTAAGGGTACATGTGTCTGGGGAATACTCAGCCACTTACAAATCAATTCAGGAGCAGGTAATTCAGGCGATTGAACAAATGAATCCTCATCACAAAGATCCACCATCACCACAACTATCACCTCTACATTGAATATATATGGTATCGAGATGGCTGTGTGGTTAAGAAGTTTGTTACACAAACAATGTGATTCCAGGTTCCATTCCTCTGTTTGGTACCCTGTTATGATCTGAGATTGTGCAATGCTTTGTGAATAAAATTTGATAGATGGAAACAAGGTTTGCTATCAGTAGCATTTCAATGTCCAATTTTTCATGCCTGCATAGATCAGACAACATTTATTGAAGCAGATTTTATACAACTGGATGCTCTTTTGGTCACCAACCCTCACCCGTTTTCAAGCAAGATAATATTTCTCCATAGCCAGGCATGTTCTTCCAGGATACTGGAAATGAACAGCACTGCTTGTATGACTAACAATCATTTTGAAACTTTCACACAATGTCAAGACAAGGAGACACACATACACACACACACAAACACACACACACACATGAGTTTCTTTCAATTTTCTATCTATAAATCCACTAATAAGGTTTTAGTCAACCCAAGGCTATAATAGAAGACCTTTGTCTAAGCTGCCATACAGTTGGACCAAATTCAGGACCATATGGTTGGGAAGCAAACTCATTATACAACACAGTGCCTTGTATAAATTAATGAAATTGGTAAAAAGAATACAGTGAATTTGCTGTGGGAAGTGGAAAATCCAAAGTTCTGGACAGGGTCCTTCTTCATGAAAACGTTAATGGGAGAGAAATTGAGAGACTGGATCCAGTCTCTCAATAGGTTGGCAGGCCTTAATATACTAGGTTAGTAAGCCATAATATGCTAATTAACCCACAACTGGGACCTTAACAGGTGCTGCAACTCTGGATCAAAGTAGACCTGGGAACAATAGTGGCTAAGACATTGTTTCACACTCCTCAAAACCCTGGAATCCCTGAGTCAGGGACCCACTACCAGATGCAGTTTAAAGTCATGACCACAACAAAGTGCTGTTGGGAATAGCAGTGCTGCTGCTGTTGTTAAGAGAAGTAGTTGAAGGGATATTGCAAGTGGTGGCAGTAATGATTGTTGTCGATTTTGTTGAGTCACAGGTCATCCTTGATTGAACAATGAATGAATGATTGAATATGTCCACCCTTATTGTTGAGGTTTACGGAACTTCAGACCCAACCACCACTCTTCACCACACACACACACACACACACACACACACACACACACACACACACACACACACACACTGCAGTCTTGTGCTGCAGTCACAGACTCTTCCAGTAGACCTTGACATCATCACCTCATTTTTGCCTTTGTCACTAGGTATCACTAAAGAGCTCCATAGAAGGGAGACAAGCACAATTTGATCATACAAAAGCTCGATTTTTGCTTGATCATTTTCATGTCAAAATAGATGTTTTCAGTCGACACTTATATATCATTCAAAAGTTCTGGATGTGGACTTTCTTCTCATATAGTTTTGGTCAAAATCTGACTCTTACATATCATGCCAGGTTCCCCCAATCACCTTGGTATTCCCACTCATTCATAAAGTTTGTCCTGTTTTTGTTTTTTATTGCTGAACTGTAAGTCCTCATTCTAATTCAATACGCTGGAGCACTATAACTTGATTTGTGTTGAAAATGATAGTTCTGAGGAGGACTGTTTTTTGCTTTATTTTGATATAAAAATTGATGGGGGTTGGTCAGATAATCCTTATGAATTATAAGAGGGAAAATTTTATCATTAATTTTCACATAGAAAAGAACATATTTTCTTCAAGATTTCTACCATAAGAAAGAAACATTTCTTGTGAATTTAATATGGCCATTACCAAATCAGGCAATGCGATGGCATAAAGTGCAAAATCAATAAAAAGGGCTGCTTTTATAGGATTAATGTATATTGACACTACTTGTCAAACTGACGTATTCCTGCGTAGCAAGAACTGAAATGGAACATGAATTTACGGCTTCAAATATTGAGTTTGAGCCAAAATTTCAAGGAATGGATGAACTAATTGCTAAGTAAACATATATTTCTATGAAAAAATGCACTAATTTGAGCTACATAAGTTGTCTAGAACCCAAAATTATCATGAAATTGTTGTATTGAGAATATTCTTTATTCTCTCTCACCATTTTAGCAATGTATGGAGAGCAAGGTTCAAATTTTACCTTGTGGATATCCTTGTATTTGTAAATTACATTTTTCTCTGAAAAATATTGGTTAAATTTTGCCAATGAAAGATTGTGCAAGGAATATTATTTTGTAGACTATTAAAGTCCAATGTGATGGTGCGGTGGCTTTTTTTTTTTTTTCTCTGGATTTTGAAATCACCTTTTTTCACCTTTCTGTAACTTGAGGATACAACCTGACACCTCAGCACCAGCTTCTCTCCTTTTTTAATCAGGGTAACCATGTATCTCCTCTACAGAAAGACACTTTTTTCTGTCCCTCTATCATACTTTAAGTTCTTGGCAACTGACATAAAGCCACCTACCTGAAGACTCCTCCTCCACTCAGCTGAGGAGTTCTTACCTTGTGAGTTACGTGGTCACCTCACTAGTTCTGGTGTCATATAAAAAAACACTTAGTACACTCTGTAAAGTGGTTGGTGTTAAGAATGGTATCCAGCTGTAGAAACTAGACATTAAATGCACATAAGTATGATAATAATGTATGTATACAGTCAGTTGAAGAAGAGAAAGAAATGGTGATGTTCCTCATGTCTGATTGTTTGACCTCATGACAAAGGATGAAGAGAGGTCGTTGTATGTTGGACTGCAGATTCATCCTACCCATGTTGGTTTGGTAAAATAGACATGTTGATGGTGGTCGTGGTGATGATGATGATGGTGATGATGATGATGATGATGATGATGATGATGATGATGATTGTTTCTAATTTAGATACAAGGCCAGCAATTTTGAGGTGAGGGGATTAGTTGATACCATTCATACTACTACTGCTGCTGCTGCTGCTACTACTACTACTACTACTACTACTACTACCACTACTACTACCACCACCAATTCAGCTGTGCTCGAGTAGATTTGTCAAAGAATTTCCACTCATGACCATCCTGTTTTCCTGTTAGACTACACTACATTTTACAGAGAGTTCTCCATGTGAGATGATAAAATGTAATTAGAAGGAAATTTGGCTGCTATTTTTAGCAAGTTGAGCAAGGCTGCGGGTTTTTCCTGTATCTTAATGATGTAACAAAATTTCTCATGATAATTTCGTTTTTTCTTCTTCTTGTTTCAGTCATTAGACTGGCCTTGCTGGAGTACTGCCTTGAGGAATTTTAATGAAACTAATTGATCCCAGTACTTATTTTTTCTTTAAGCCAGTTGTCAAGTGGTGGTGTGGAGGTGCAATAGCCCAGTGGTTAGGGCAGCAGACTCATGGTCATAGGATCACGGTTTCAATTCCCAGACTGGGCGTTGTGAGTGTTTATTGAGCGAAAACATCTAAAAGCTCCACGAGGCTCCGGCAGGGGATGGTGGCGAACCCTGCTGTACTCTTTCACCACAACTTTCTCTCACTCTTACTTCTTGTTTCTGTTGTGCCTGTAATTCAAAGGGTCAGCCTTGTCACACTGTGTCACGCTGAATATCCCTGACAACTACGTTAAGGGTACACGTGTCTGTGGAGTGCTCAGCCACTTGCATGTTAATTTCATGAGCAGGCTGTTCCGTTGATCGGATCAACTGGAACCCTCAACGTCGTAAGCGACGGAGTGCCAACAACAAGTGGTGGTGGGGGACAAACACAGACACCAAGACACATGCATGCTATGACCGGTTTCTTTTAGCTTGTCTACCAAATCCACTCATAAGGCTTTGGTCAGCCCAAGGCTATAGTAGAAGACACTTGCCCAAGGTGCCACACAGTGGGAGGGAACCCAGAACCATGTGGTTGGGAAACAAGCTTCTTACCACAGAGACACGCTTTTGTGAAATATTTTTATTGAAAGCTGTTAAATACTTCACTATGTAGTAAATGAATTCCATCAAAGGTACCTTGGAAAGATCCTAGGAAATTCTGAGAAGAGTGAGGCTCAAGACCATTGCAAGAGAATGTAGTAGAGCACCTATTCTGCCTGGTTGGCTAGATTCTCTGTCTAGCTACTCAATGGAGTTCCGACCAACCATAGGTTGGTCAAAGGATGATTGATGAAAAAGCAAAAAAGATAAAGAAGATAGTTTCTATTCAGTGTTGTTTTTTTAAAGTTTACCAGTTTTTCTTCCATGTTACATTCAATCCTATATACTAATTGAAAAGTCCTGTTGTCTCTGCTCACCCCAGTACTTGGGTTTTGGTGTACCCCAGTCAGTTAGTGTCCCATGACCTTGTGTAAATTTCTATTGCATAATATAATTTGTAGCTACCATGTAGGTATATATTCATGCATATGGTTGACATATTTTTAGATAACTCAGTTGCCATGTATAAATATAAAAAATAGCATCCATTTCTTAACTAAGTATAGCTTCGATCTATGGATCTCTGGATTATGGGGCCCGGCATACTTCCACTATTTCACTCTGCTCAATAAGTGATTAAGCAAATATATTATGTATTATTTCTTGTACTGTCTGTTCTGAATTACGGTATTTCTATTACATCATCAGTTGTATATTATATATATATATATATTTTCTATGCACTGGGATGTTAATCTACATACTAAAAGGTGACATTTCATTCTGTCAATGCATTAAGAGATACATTTGACAAACCACATGCCTAGAAGGAGAGGTTGGCATGGGTGCCAGTCGTCGAATTTGGTTCAATTTCGATTCCAATTCACTTGCTTCAACAGGTCTTTGCAAGCAGAGTTTAGTGTCCAATGAAGTAAAGATACGAATAAGTGAGCTGGCTACACTTCTGGCAGAAGCCACAGATAATGCTCTCACTTGGCTTGCCGGGTCTTCTCATGTACTGCATATTTCCAATGGTCTCGGTCACTAGTCATTGCCTTGGTGAGGCCTAAAGTTTGAGGTACTAAAGGTACTTATACTCTGTCGAGTATGCACACTGACATTACACATCCATCGGATCATACTGGCTTCGTTTCTTGTGAGCTTATGCATGTCCTCAGCAGTCACGGCCCATGTTTCACTGCCATGTAGTATGGCGGTTCATACACATGCATCATACAGTCTGCCTTTTACTCTGAGTGAAAGGCCCTTTGTTACCAGCAGAGGTAAGAACTCTCTGAACTTTGCCCAGGCTATTCTTATTCTATCAGCTACATTTTCAGCGCACCCTCCCTCGCTACTAACTTGGTCATCTAGATACTGGAAGCTATCAAATACTTCTAGTTTTTCTCCCTGGAATGTGGCAAAGGTTGTTTTCTGCACATTTTCAGTGTTTATTGTTCCTGAGCATCTACTACATACAAAAACTATCTTGCTAGTTAGCCTTCCTTTGATATTACTATATATAAAATTAATCTAAAAAAACAAAATACACAAGAAGAAAAAATCAGCAATGCGAGGATATGGTACATGCAAAGTATTAAAAGATACTCAGGGAAGGAAAGAAAGTTAGTTCTATGTTTTGAGTAAAGCTCTTCAGAAACAGGAGACAGAAGAAAGTCCAAGAGAAAAGGAAGACGGAGGAGAAAAATCACCAACAATCCACATGTAGCTACATTTTGAAATGACCGGAAGGGAATGGGTGAAGAAAAAGTTCTTTCTAAGACAGGAGAGTGTAAGAGAAGGAGGTGTCTATAGGTATGTGCATGCATGTGAGTGTGTGTGTGTGTGTATTTGTGATTGTAACTGAGTGCATGTGTATGCAGGTGGTGGTAACTGTGTGTGTGTGTTGTGTGTATGGTATTAACTGTTTACATGTGTATGTGTGAATGGGTTCATGGACATGGATTTTACTTGGCTGGGCAGGTGTTCTCAACCACAGCATATTGCCAGTTGTCTTGATTCTTCATCATCTTCTTTGTGAAGCTTAACGTCTGAAGACCATTTCTCACCACTTCATCTCATGTCTTCCTGGGTCAATCTCTTCCATAAGTTCCTTCCACATTTAGAGATTGGCACTTCTTCATGCAGCTCCCCTCATCCATATGCATCACATGGCCATACCAGCACTGTCTTCTCTCTTGCGCACTACAACAGATGCCTCTTATACCCTATTTCTCTCTCAAAACATTTACGCTTTGTTGAGGTGTACACACACACGTATATTTTATATTTTGCTTGTTTCAGTCATTGGACTGCAGCCATGCTTGGGACACTGCCTTGAAGGGTTTAGTCAAACAAATCAATCTCAGTACTTATTTTTTTAAAGTCTTGTACTTACCTTATCGGTCCCTTTTGCAGAAACCAACGCTGGTTGTCAAGTGGTAGGGTGGGACAGACACAGAGTCGCTCCTTCCCCACCTCACATAAATTTATTATTCATTAACAAGAATGTTGTTGACAGTGACTTTGAAGTTTCAGTTAGGTAAGCCTTTGTCAGCAGTCTGACAAATAGCTTAGCTAGCCAAAACTTTGAATTCACTGTCAACAACATTCTTGTTTAAGAATAATAAATTTGTATTCAACAAAAGTACAGAGTAATCCATCTGATTAATGTAAAATTGTTTTTATTATAACAGAACAATAATATATTAGTAAAGAAAAAGATTGACTTGTAATCCAACAGAGAAAAGAATTTTGATTGTTAATCATCAAAAATTATCCAGATATTTTATTAGCAACTTCAATTACAAGTGGGTCAAAGTTGAAGAAAAATTTCTTGAAAAAGAGAAACAGTTGCTGTCACTTGACTGTTTCAAACTCTCTCAACTTGAACACCAACAGTGCTGCCCAATTTTTACTCCCAGTAATGATGTGATACTCGCAATATAACAGTTTCAAACAAATAAAGAAATCATGACAAAAAAACCCCAAATTACTCATTTTACCCTACTTACCCATTTTGCCTCCTCCCCTCTCTCTCTCTCTATATATATATGATGGGCTTCAGCATGGCTTTTGTCTACCAAATTTACTTACAATGCATTGGTCAGTCTGGGGTTATAGTAGAAGACCCTTGCCCAAGGAGCCATGCAGTGAGGCTGAACCTCAGAACACATGGTTGGAAAGTGAACATCTTAACCATACAACCATACCTGCACCTAAGCTTAAGATGCATCAACCTTTACTAACTAATATGAAATGATGTCATTGCAACTCAAATTCTTTGACAAACACTATAAGAGCAGAGCAAGGCTGAGAAGGTTAAAGATATAGCAAACCCACTCAAAAATTAACTTAAAATTGGTTCCTCTATGAATTTTTAACAAATGTATTCCCAAATTAACAAGCAAATTAGTTCTGTTTTCTTGGTTAATAGATTTATATTCATACATACACAAACATATATGACATATATTGTAATCCCATAAGTATATCAGCTTTTACAGAGAAATAGAAAAAAGTGTAGACTTGAAGCTTTGTTAAATTCTTAACAGTAAATGTTCTGAAGAAGATTTAACTCAGAATGAGCCTTTGTTACTTACTGGTGTGCCTTTCCGAAAAGAGGAAACGGAATCAAAATAAATCTAACAAATACCCTCTTGATTTTCCTATGTAAATTTTTCTTTCCTACTAGGCACCAAAGCTTTCCTTACTTCTAACTTCATCTCATTTATTTGCCATTTCAGGAGCTGTTTGCATCTTAATATTTTGTCAAAATAACCAGTTTAAATTTATGCATATTTAGAGAATACTGCGAGAGCAAGAAGAGTAAAGCTTATAGTGAGTTTGAACCTATATGACGAAGTTTCAGTTCTTAAGCATTACTTAGTACCATTTAGAAAGACATGAAGGTTGCAACATCTTATTACGTCTCCTCCACCCCCTCAACTCTTAATTTAAGACTGAGTGTTGTGTTTAGTTTACAACAAAATCTATACATGTGTAAAGGTTGTAAACCCTTAATCTTTAGCATAAACCTTTCTGGTGAAGACGAACGATGTAAGAGAAAAATTAAAGAACTACTACTACTACTAAGATGATCAACAACAACAACGGTGGTAGTAGTAGTAGTAGTAGTAGTAGTAGTAGTTATAATAATAAATAAATAAAGACAACGAACGAGACCAGAAGTGATGCAGTAAGTGAAATCGATAAGTTAGAATCGAATGCTGATAGAGAGTGGTATGAGAGGAGGAAGGGAGCGAGGAAGAACGTTGGCGACGGTAGTGGGGGTAAATGGAGGGGTGCAGAAAGCTTGTGGAGTGGAGGAGACAGTCGGAAGCATCTGCTTCGTGGTGGTGCTTGGCATTCCTTGGACTAATATTTCTCACAGAGCTCGTGATTTCCAGATATTACTAGAAATGCAGAGAGAATGCGAGCAGTAATGCCGATGTCACCGCAGGTAGGGAATTCAGGATTAATTATTTCTCTTCTGCTGCCCTTACTTAATTAAGCACACTATCGCTATCATTGTTATTATTATTGTTATCTTAAGTGTTCCCGGGTATGGAGATATTCCGCTCTACTTAAGTCGTGTCTAACATTCGAATTTGTCACGAATCTCCACTATTAAATTTCAGTAATCTTATATTTAAAGAAGATTTTAGTTTCCTTCAAGAAGCAATTAGGGCATCAGCATATTTCTGACGGGATTCAAATGGAAAATTGTAGTAGAGTAGAGAACTGAACCTTTACCATTGTTATATCTTATCAGTTGCAGAATCACAGCAGAAAACTTGCTCCCTTCGTTTCTTATATATTAACTCCCTCCGTAATGTTGCTTTAGAAAGAAAGGTTTGTCAAATGTAAATTTTAACTGAGGTGGCAGGTTAGCGAACAATTGAAATTTAAGTCATCCTAAAATTTGATATATTTTTGTGTATGTATGTGCGAATAATTATGATTTTACTCTATTTACTTAGATTATAAATATGATGACTGAAATATAATGGATATTTTGCTCTTCTCAATAAACTGCTACTGTATTATTCGTTATTTCCTCCGTGCTACATCGAAACCCAGCTGTTCTTGTAAGAAAGAACTGGGTTGCAGCTATACCTTTAACAGAAAATGTATTCCATCTTTTTTTTCACATTTCAAGGCTTTCAATAAAACATTTCCGTGTTAGTTCTCACTCTATTTCTCCTAACTTTCTTTCTCTGATGTGTGTGTCTACATTTATGTATTTGTATATATACGTAATTACATCTGCGTGTGTGTGTGGATCTATACATGTATATATATATATATATATATTAACACACACGCACACATACTGATATATATATATATATATATATATATATACATACACATACTCTTTTACTTGTTTCAGTCTTTTGACTGTGGCCATGCTGGAGCACCGCCTTTAGTCGAGCAAATGGACCCCAAGACTTATTCTTTGGAAGCCTAGTACTTATTCTATCGGTCCCTTTTGCCGAACCGCTAAGTTACGGGGACATAAACACACCAGCATCGGTTGTCAAGCGATGTTGGGGGGACAAACACAGACATACAAACACATACATACATATATATACATATATACGACAGGCTTCTTTCAGTTTCCGTCTACCAAATCCACTCAAGGC
>NC_068982.1:75007774-75008697 GCF_001194135.2 Octopus bimaculoides | reverse complement strand
AGATGCAGTGGACGGTACCCTTCGTACCATGCAGTGGCGACCTGTGCAGGCATTCTTGTAGTACTTGATGCCAAAGTTTGGTACCAGTCCTTCCAGTATTTTCCATATGTATATTATTACATATCTCTCCCGCCTGCACTCCAGGGAGTAGAGACCTAGTGCCTACAGTCACTCCCTGTAGTTCATCTGTTGGACTGTGGCGATCTTTTTTGTATAGTGACGCTGAATTGCCTCGAGTTCTGCTGTTCGCTTGACACAGTGCGGTGACCACAACTGAGAGTGATAGTCTAGGCGGCTCAGAACAAATGTCTTCCATAGAGTCAACATGACTTTTTGATCCCTTGTTTGGAATGTCCTCAGTATCCACCCTGCCAGTTGTCTGCACTTTGCTGTCAACTTGACAATGTGCATGTGAAATGATGCATCACGACACATGTTGATGCCCAGGTCTCTTACTGTTTGTGGTTCTGGGATTGCAGTACCTCCAGGTCCTGTGTATGCCAGTTGGGGGGCACTTGTGGCCTTGTAGCGCAGTACTTGAAATTTTTTTGCATTGAATTGCATATTATTTTGCTCTGCCCACTTGTATATTGCATTTAGGTCATTCTGCAGGCTTATATCACCAGGTTTCTTTATTGCCTGTGATAGTTTACATTTAGATATATATTTATACATACATATATATTTGTATATATATATATATAGATATATATATATATATATTTATATTGACCGTTGACTGAACACTATTCAATTTTTTTTTCTCCGTGTTTTTCTCCTTGTCTCCGTATTCTTTCTGTTGAAGAGCGTAGCTCGAAACGTCAAAGACTTTCCGTATTCCCGAGCGTCATACTAATATATACTTTTGTTATTTACACCACCTGTGCTCGTCTGTTGTTATTATTTCTATATTCTCCCATATA
>NC_068982.1:75005006-75007236 GCF_001194135.2 Octopus bimaculoides | reverse complement strand
ATATATATATATATATATATATATATATATAATATATGCCCTAGCATATTGAATATGCTGTACACTTCAACTCTTACCCATCCTCTCAACCACTCATTTCTCACTTTCCCATTCTCTTCCTTCCGTCCTCCTCGGTCTACATGGCTTTTTAATGTTACTAAGTACTCTACATTTACTTTGTACAAAGCACCCTCTCCTCTCTTGTGCTAGTACTACCTGGAACCCCCCAGTCCTACATCTTTTCCCCAACAGTTGTTGCTGAGGAAAACAAGCTCTCTAATGTTGGTGCCTGGAAAAATCCACCCAGTACATACTAGGAAGTGGTTGGTAAATGGACAGAGAATTTATTGTTTTGTCTTGCTGAGCAGTGCTGCTGCTGTCTTAATGCATGGGTACGCTGTGCAGTTAGTTTCCTGGGGCCACTCAGATCTAGGGGCCCAATTCCAATTTATATGTGCTGTGGCCTGCTGTCTATAAATAAATACTATAGTGCCAAGTGCATTGATTTGCCACGGGGTGGATACATTGCTGCTAAGTCGGCCCTGTTGCTAAGAAGTATCCAACCTCTCTTGTTTTGGTGTCAGGAGAAAATGCACCCAGTGCATTCTTTAAAGTGGTTGGCAATAGGAATTGCATCCAGCAATAATGATATGATGTTGATTCTGTCTGTCTTCCCCTCAATGTCTATCTGTGTGTGTGTGTGTGTGTGTGTATATGTATATATATATATATATATATATATATATATAAATAGATGTACACACATACACATAAATATATATATACTTGTATTTGTGTGTGTATATATGTAAAAGGTTGTTAATCCAACCCACTAAGGGGTAATATCTATCATCATATATATATCTTTGAGTGTGTGTCTGTGTGTATACAGATTTGGTAGAACAAACAGAATTCAATACATGAGTCTGTATATTTTATTATAAACGGTAGAAATTACAAACTGACTCGAGGACCGGGTGTTTCGTTCACGCAACTTTCGGAACTTTAGACACTTTTGTGACTTCTGCTTTTAAAATAATAAAGCACACACACAACAAGCATACTCACATACATACACACACATGCATTCATACCTGCTGCGAGAGTATTTATAGTGAATTAATGCGGAACTTAGAGCACTTGTACCTTGACTAAATTTTCATTGTACCTATCAACATAGGTGGATTAGCCTATGTATCTACAGATTTACATACACCTAGGAGTTCATTCACCGACACACCCTATCTAAGTGACCAACCATAAATTCTTTTCATAGATTACTAACACACCATTCATTGGCTTTAAAAAAAAATCCCTTTTCTATCCGTATTCACTCATAACTACAGGCAACCCTGTCTTTACTTCCTTCCTTTCTTCAGTCATATCCCATTTCTACTCATTTTTTCTCTAGTTTTACTTAAAACAGTTTCCCTACGCCTTTACCGTCCTTTCAAACCTTCTATCATTCAATACTCGAAATTGACATACATTTTAACCGATTCAAAAATTACCTTAGAAAACAAATGGTATTTATCTTTGAAATCATTATTTCTTTACGTATATTTATGCTATTTGTAACATTGTCATGTTTCGTCTAAAATCTTTGCGATTTCGTAAAGTTCTCTGGCTTTGGTGGGAGGTGAGAATACGGTACTTATTTACAGAAGTAACGAAGTCTGATGTCTCAAAATTAATTGTTGAACTAAATAAATTCTCAATTAGCGAGCATGGTCTTTGTTTTGAGGGGGGAGTACTTTTTTAATTGCTATATCTGTGAATCTATCCATGTGCGTACACACACACACACACACGCACGTATGTATATATTTATATACTCGCATATGTGCACATACATTTATATACAGATGCATATACACACATAAATACACCCATATGCACATGTATATACATACATTTTATATATGCACACACACATATACATATAACATTTTACGCACATACAAATATGTGTGTATGTAAATATATATATATATATATAAATATGTTTTTTGTTAAATATACTGTTCTACATCTTAGAGTGTGCTTCTTTCGGATTTATGTTTTCTCCAAAGATATATATATATATATAGATGTAGGTATCTACATACATGTACGTATATATGCATATACTCACATATTATTTGTATTATTATTATTCTTATTACACACACACACACACACACATATATATATATATATATATATATATATATATATATATATATATATA
>NC_068982.1:74991520-75004996 GCF_001194135.2 Octopus bimaculoides | reverse complement strand
TGTTTCTTTCTTGGTTACTGAATATATATATATATATATAAAATGTTTCTTTCTTGGTTACTGAATATATATATATAATGTTTCTTTCTTGGTTACTGAATATATATATATAATGTTTCTTTCTTGGTTACTGAATATATATATATATAATGTTTCTTTCTTGGTTACTGAATATATATATATAATGTTTCTTTCTTGGTTACTGATCCACTCCACTAACAATAAAGTAGGAAACGAATATATGTCAATATTTTTTCATCCAGTAACCTCAATTATATTTTTACCTCGTGTCAATTTATCAGCTAGAAAAAGACCTTAGCATTAGCTTCCTCTTCGAATAGATACAAAGGTGATTAAGGCTGGAGATATGGTAATTATGATGAAATTTCAATTTTTCTTGTTTTTGCTTTATCCTGCAACAACAATAATAATAATTATTATTCTGTGTTGTATACATAACCTCTTGGCTGTTGGCATTTTTCTGTTTCAGCTATTAAGCTATTAAATATGAATGCGTATATATAACAAATTATTTATCGATTGTGAAATAGTTTTTGGTTTTCCGGATCATGTAATAATTATAGATTACTGTTATTTATGTGTGTTAATAAATATGTTGAAGGCTTGCTGATAGTAATAGTGTTGTTAATAATGGTTTTGCTTTAAGCTTTTGTTTTGAAACATACCGGCCGTGTTTTAATTTTCCCGTCATTTATCCAACACACACACTCACTAACATACACCAAAACATGCAGACATACTTAACATACGCGCATATACACAAACTCAGAGATAATCAAGCGGCTAGACACAAGCGCGCAGACATACATATTCGTATATACACACTCACGCACGCACATACACATAGGCAATCAAACTGCTACAGACGTTCATACATGCTTGCACACACACCATATAATTACCTATGAGCACGTGCTCACCAGGCACGAGATTCGAATTGTTTCTCCATGGAAACCGTGCGATCGCACAAATTTGACATTTAAAGAGAGAAGCATTTCAGAAAAATAAAACAGTTTACACATCAGCTTTCTCCTCCCACCACCTTTTCTGTAGTTCTGTTCCGTACTCTCCTGTATTTTCATCTTTCTTTTGACTGGTGCCGTAACAAATTAGCTTTTACTAAGAGGTTGCTAGCTCTTTAGTGAACTCTTCGCCATTTCTCTTAGAAAGGGATGCTGGTAGTGGACCTCAACGCCTCTTCTCATGGAACAGTATGTATATATATATATATATATATATATATATATATATATATATATATATATATATATATATAGCAGAGGTAAATAACATGGACCACACCCCATTTCGGTTTTTCTTTTTTTTTGTTTTCTTTTTCTACAGAAACCCACCTTTTCGACTGCGGAGATTCTGAATCTACTAAGAAAATCGGCATTTCAAAATTTTAATATAAATACCTATGGGCCGCAGAAACCCGCGATATACTGAGGAGTCTGCAATATAAATTAACCAGAAAAATCCGCGATGTGCTGAGGACGCGATAGGTGAACCGCTATAAGTGTCTTCAACTGCTATATACTTGAGCGGACCAAAGCCTCAGGAATGGTTCTGTTAGATGGAAACTAAAAGCAGCCTGATATATGTGTGTGTGTTTGTACTGTCTTACCTTGACATCATGTGATAGTTTTAAACAAGTGTCAGTCTCATAGATGAGGTGTCATTCATTTTCAGTCCTCCATGAAAACATGTTAGGCCAATGGGGAAATATTAACTTGCTTGGAAACATGTGAGGGTTGATGACAGGAAGGACATCTGACTATTGAAAATGTGCTTGAAGATTTCAGCCTGACCCAGGCAAGCACGGATAAGATGATGATCATGATTGTATGTGTGTGTGTGTATAGTTGTTGGTATTAGGAAGGGCATTCAGCTGTAGAAACCATGCCAGATCAGATTGGAACCTGGTGCAGCCCCCAGCTTACCAGTTTTCAGTCAAACTGTCCAACCCATGCCAGTATGGAAAATGGATGTTAAATGATGATGTATGTATCAGAGACATAGCCAGGTTCTATAGTTCAGTAGGGGTGAACACATTAAAAAAAAAAAGGCACCATGATGCATACCAAACAATTATTAACTCATTCCTCATATTACATGAAAATATTTCATTAGTTATAATACATGTAATTGTATTCTACATTCATTAATTTCATGTTTCAGTAGCAATATCATTATGCATGAAACTCACGGCTAATGATATAGGTAACCAAAGAGTTAAAAGAAATTATTGAAAAGGTACTAATTTTGAAAAATGCGCTTGTGGGGAGCAGTCACTCCTCTTGTTCCCCCCCCCCCCAATTAGCTATGCCACACTCACATACACACACACACACATGCATCTATCTTCTATTATGCTCACCTTCTTGCTTCCTGAGAGTTTGCTCTAGCATCCCATCACTACTTTCCTCTTTCTCCTTCAGCCATGCATCTCCTCCTCCATAGCATCTCTTGTGCTTGTCCCGCTATCATACTTTAGCCCAGGGATTCTCAACCATTTTTCATCTATGGACCCCTTTGATTCCTATTTAATTCTGGTGGACCCCATAGCTATTTGATGTTTAAAAACTAGTTTTATAGAAACTTCTTTCAAAATTCCTATTTTGTTTTCTACACTTGTGTAGGTTGAACTGTGTAAAATGCTAGAGAAAGAAACCTAGCTGTTTCTTGCAATACATACCTCTACATACATCTAAAGAAAAATTTTGTCAGGGGCCCTTAAAATACTATTGTGGTTCATTTTGTTGCATGGACCCCTGTTGAGAACCACTGCTTTAGCTTTTCAGCATCTGGTATAAAGCCACCCACCTCCACCTTCCAAATACTTCCTCTTAGAAGTGGGAACTTTTTTCCTTTCTTTTTCCTCTATTCTTTTCTGTCTCGCAAGATTCATGGCAACCTCACTAGTTCCTGTGACACATAAAAATCACTCACTACAGTCTATAAAGTAGTTGATATTAGGAAGAGCATCCAGCTGTTGAAGCCATGCTAAAGATGATATTGAAGTTTGATGCTGTACTTCAGTTTGCCAGTTCCCTTGCAAACTGTCCTTTCCATGTCAGGAAGGAAAGTAGACATTAAATGATGATATATTACTTGTTTCAATCAGTGAAAGGTGTAGTACTTTTAAGTCTCGTTCTTATTCTGTCTTTCTCTTTTGCTGAACCACCAAGTTATGGGAATATAATGAAACCAACACAAATTGTCAAGCAGTGGAGGGACAAACACCAAGACACACAGACACCCACACATATAAGAGTGAAAGGGAAAAAGAAGAATCAACCCAACACTTTACTTATTGACATATAGGGGTAATGTCTACATTGAAATTCTTAATTTTTAAGAAATCAATATCCAACTATTTCAGAAGTTACCAACCAACCAACCAATTTATAACAAATGGTGAGCATGTATGTGCATTGGACATTTGTAATCTCATAAATCTACCGTTTGTAAATTAACAATGTAATTAACCAATTATGCAATATCCAATACTACATTCACTACACAACAATGAAATTCCTTTAGAAGAAACGTCAAAAAGTTGGTAATTCGTGAGCAGAACAAAACTCAGGAGTTAACAATTGAAAATCTAACAGAAAGACGCCTCCATTGTTTATTGTTGGAACATTATAATTATTCAAATAAGCAGGCAGTTCTTGTTATTTTAGGTCTGTTAGGATTGTTTATTGCACTTGTAGCAGAGTGCTGATTTGATATGTCCTCCCCTCACCACCTCAATCTGTTTCCAAAATTATGTTATCATCATTAGTGTATGAGTTTAAAAATGGTATATCCAAACATTTGTGATTTTCATTAGAGTTCTCCTGTTTTGATGGTGCTTGGCCTAGTGGTTAGGGTATCACAGATTCATGATCAAAAGATTATGGTTTGAATTCCTGGATTGAGCTGTGCTTTGTGTCCTTGACAAAAGCACTCCATTTCATGTTGTTCCAGTTCACTCAGCTGTGAATGAGTAATCTTGAGATGGATTAGTGTCCTTTTTAGGGAGAGATGTTGTGATCTCTTATAAACCATGGAAACTGGGTAAGCAGTTGTGAAAGCCCAAAGACTCAAGACAGTAATGTTTAAGAGTTGCTGATGATATCTTGTCTTGGGATAAATTGTTTGTTGTTGAGACTGTTACACCATGTAAGATAAATTGTTTTTGAGGCTGCATCATGTCTCCCTGTTGCAAACTGAATTAGATGACAGTATGTGTTAAACTAATGGGATTTACTAATGGCTCTGCGCGACCACACTGGCTTTACAGTGATTGGTGAGTGAGGTGACCTCTCTAGTGTTGGTACCATGAAAGTTCACCCAGTACACACTATAAAGTTGTCAAACGAGCAGAGAAACTATAGGATCATGAGGTCCTTTTTAGTTATCCTGTCTTGTTGAGGACTATTCAACTTCTCTAGTGTTGGTGCCATGATAAAAATTCCACTCTGTAAAGTGGTTGGCAAATGAAGAGAGAAAGCATGAAACTGTGCTGTCTTTTTAGTCTTGTATCAACAAAAACTAGTTGACTTCTTTAGTGTTGGTGCCAGGAAAAAAGTATCTGCAGTACATGTTGTGAAGTGGTTAGTAAATGGGCAGAGAAATCATTGGATTGTGAAGTCCTTTTGGTCTTGTCTTGACAAAAAACTAGTTGGCCTCTTTGGTGTTGGTGCCAAGAGAAAAGGACACCCAGTTTGTGCTGTACAATAGTCAGTAATAGGGAGAGTATCCAACTGTAGAACTCTAGTCAAATGACATATATGAGCACCAGTCAGTTAGTAACAGTCTCTGGGCACCAATCTGTTAGTAACTGTCTATGAGCATCAGGGTATTATAAAATGGCCCAGACCATGGCAACCCATCCAACCCTCACTTTGGTATGGAAAACAGACGTAAAATAATGATGATGAAGAGACATTTCTTAACTTCAAACTTTTTTGTGTGTGATAAATAATCTAGTGCTTCCAGTGTTGAACAGTTTGCAAACTTAAACATTTTGTTTTGAGATGCTTGCATCTTTAACCCTCTTCATAACAACTAACCTGAGATCATGTGTTGTATGAAATAAAATTTAAACTTTGTTTTAAAGTGATCATTGTCATCATCATCATCATTTAACATGTGTTTTTCGTGCTGGCATGGGTTGCAGGTTTGACAGGTTTCGAGGCTGCATCAAGTTCCAGTGTCGGCTTTGGCATTGTTTTAAACTTGGTACTTATTTTATCAATCTCTTTTGCTGAACTGCTAAGTTATAAGGATCTAAACACACCAACATTGGTTGTCAAGCAGTGGTAGGAGATACACACACACACACACACAACTGGCTTCTTTCAGTGTCTGTCAACCAAATCCACTCACGAGGTTTTGGTCAGTCTGAGGCTCATTCAACAGAAGAGAGTTGATCCATATTAATGACATTGTTGGTGATAGTAACTTCTAAAGTGTGGAAATTATAATATTTCTTCAAACAATCAATATTCAACCATATTGCATTCATTTTTTATAATAAGTAACGACAAACACGTTGCGTGAGAATCTCATTTTATACATAATTCAGTGGTGAGAAATTAACATAATAGGACAATTATAGAAAATCCAATATTACAGAGTTCCATAATAAAGTATACATTGGAGTCACAAATGGTTGAAATATCATCCATGTAATTCATATGCTTAGTAGTACAATTGTTTGAAAGCGTTGTTAGCAGAATAATAAATGGGATGGGTGGCCATATTGTAAATAGATTTTGTTTTGGCTGTGAATGATTTAATACAGGTAAAATATATTTGTGGTTGTCAGATGTGATTCAAAATGATTTAGATGGATTCTATGCTCTTTAATATAGTCCTTTATGAATCAAAGGGATCCTGACCACAAGTGTATTGTATCACCTGTAGCTATTTCTCCTACTCATCATGTAAGTTTCTAAAATAAAATGATGTGACCCAATTTGCCCTATACTAATAACACAAACTCTGTTGTTTCTTACTAGAATGTCAGTCCTCTGGAACCCCTCCCCACCACCACTTATGTTTTTACTGGAAAAGTTCAACAAGAACATTAACCATATTTACCTCAACGAATTCTCTGACCCATACCATCATCATCATCACTGATCAACGTCTGTTTTCCATGTTGGCATCGGTTTGACGGTTTGACTGAGGTCTGGAGAGCCAGCGGCTGCACCATGCTCCAATTTGGTCTGGCAGAATTTCTCACTCCAAGAGTGTAGTGGCTGCTTTTTACGTGCCACTGGCACAGGAGCCAGTAAGGTGGGCCTAGCAATGATCACGTTCGGATGGTGCTTTTTACATGCCATATAGTATGGAAAAGTGGACACTAAAACAATAATAATAATGATAATGGACACACACAAACACATTCCAAATCAGGGGTTCTCGGGTTGTTTTCCCATCCTACCCTTTCATTATATCTAGCAGTGTTGGTATATCCCGAGTGAAAAATATAATGTAAAATGGTTGGATATCATAGAACAGACAGGTTTTGGTTGTTTATCATGCTACAAAAATATTGTTCAAGTAACTTAGTTTGTATTATATCTATCCAGGTGGTAGTAAACTTCTTATATTGTTGGCCCCTTCATAGAACCATTGAAAACTTATTTCCCCCACCTATCATGTAAGTTTCTAAAATAAATTTAAAAGTTTGACTAATAAAAAAATTCTTTGATTCAAGAACCATAATTCCTTCATTCTTTTGTGTCAATACCAATTTTTAATCAAAAATATTTAAAGAAATATAAGGAAATTGATAAAGAACAATAAAAATTCTGTAAAATTATATTGATATATTTAATGTGAAATAAGTGTTTGGTGAATACTAGTTATTGCATCAATATTTGGCTGGAAATTACCCATGTTCTTTTGGATTCAGTTTGCTAATAATTCAGTACCCTTATTGCTCAAAATCATTTCAGGTGTTTATTGACCCCTTTAATCAGTAAACACTATGGATCCCCAATACTGACCACTTCATTTGACTGCCCCCTCTCCCCTCCTTAACCCATTGGTTGGATAATGGAGGTGACATTGGGTATTAAGTTTATGCATCTTATTCTGCTGTTGTTACTCTCATGTTGGCAACCATTTGGATGAGAAAGTGCATGGTATCATCATCATTTCATGTCCATTTTCCATGCTGACATGGGTTGAATGGTTTGACTGAAAACTGGTAAACTGGGGAGCTGCACCTGGTTTCAATCTGATTTGGCATGGTTTCTACAGTTGGATGCCCTTTCTAATGCCACCCACTCCAAAAGTGTAGTGGGTGTTATTTATGTGTCATCAGCATGTGTGCCAGTTACAAAACACTGACATTGGCCACAACTACGATCCCACTTGGCTTGACAGGTTTTCTCAAGCACAGTATTATTGCCAGTGGTCTTGGTCACTTGTCACTGCCTCCATGAGGCCCAAAGTTTGAAAGGTGATTCTTACATGCCAAGTATGTGACACTGGCATTGGCAGGAAATTCGAAGACCTCTTCCTAGTATTTATGCACTGCTAGAATGAAATGTGAGTAAAACCAGTCACCAAAGATATGCATGTTGAACTGCAATATCTTAGAATGGTAACAATGCACAGGCAACTGATGCATTTTATGTCTTACAAAACCAATGAACTTTGAAAATACATATTGTTTGACAGCAGCACTTTGAATTTAAATAGCTTGGATGTAGTTAGCATGGGATTGTTGCTGGATAACCAACTTTGTTACTACTTCCTTAGGATTTGTGTCTTTTACATCTTTCATAGCCTTCTATGCACCAACCAATAATGATCTAAAATTTGCATCAGTACTATGTCTTCTTAAAGAAGGCAGTGAGCTGGTAGAATTGTTAGCATGCCAGATGACATGCTTAGTGGTATTTTGTCTGTTTTCATGCTCTGAGTTCAAATTCCACTGAGGTTAGCTTTGTCTTTCACCCTTTCAGGGTTGATAAAATAAGTACCAGTTGAGTAATGGGGTACAATGTAATCGACTTACTCCCTTCTTTGAAATTGCAGGCCTTGTACCAAAGTTTGAAATCAATATTATATTTCAAAGAAAATGTAGTTAGTTTGTCCTTAGTCTTGCATATTCTTGAAATTGTCTGATTTTTAATGTCATACTTTTTCAGAAACTTTCGTCACTGCAACACAAGTATGAAACATCACTATAAGTTTGTTTCTGCTTCACAGATAGTATGACTGGCTTCTTCTGTAGATTATTGCACTCACTTGAAACTATGATGTTTTAAAATACAAGGTTGAAAGCTGCCTAGCCATTGAAATATCAATGAAAAATGCAGGGCAACACAATTTCAGTTGCATATGAAGATTATTATGTTAGCGTGTTCTGTGGTGCCATGCTGGCACAAGTATTGCTCAAAAGTAAACATTAAAAAGGAAAATCTAGGTGTTTCAGTCTGTTTTAATCTTTGTTTCTAGGTTTACATTAATAGATTTGAAAAGGCATATTATTTCAGTGTACCACATGAAGAGAATTATCACAAGGAAAATCAATCTCACTTGCTAACATCTATTTAAATTTATTTATGCATACATGAAAATGTATGCAAATACAAAAATGCAGTGTTTATTAGAGGGAATTGTGAAAATGAATAAGAAAGAATGAGTCTTAACTAATAGGTTGAATATTAAAAAAAATTTGAAGAGGAAAGGGGTTAATGAATTTGAACAGCTAAACTAAAGAGGCCAGTTTGTGGGAGGGGGAGTGTAGAATGCTAGAAAGAAAGAGTCTTTTCTTAGAGAGAGATGTAAAAGTGAATAAAAAAACTGGTGAAATGTCCTTATTTTTATCACTCTCCCATTATCTCGCCATCTATCCAGTATATATAATGCAACTAGCTGTGAGATGTGCAGTGCTATCGCAGAATAACTCTCACAATATTTCATAACAAGGGACAGAATAATGAGTTTTCTCATGGTTCATGACTATATTATTGAGTGAGAATGATATTTTTGATAGCTTTTACTATCTTTGATGGTTGTGCAGTGCTCACAGAGCACACCCAATATACACGACCCTACAACACTATTACTCAAAGATGGCGACAGAATTCAACACTGAATTTCGTTTAGTTTAACCGATATTCTGCATAACGATGGATGTTTTAATGAGAGTTGCATGATAGACGAACGAACGATAAAAAGGTGATGCAAGCGAACATATGGCTATGATGACAGTTCATATGTGGATGAAACGTCAGCAAGCTTGTGATGGAGAAAAAAAGGTGACTGTATTTTGAATGGACAAAATTTAGAGAGCAATTTAGCTGTTTCACTACAACAGTGTACACCTCTCAGACGCACTGTCTTCTACCATCCTATTCTGGCAGAAAGTCTGCTTTTACCTTCCGAGCTTTAACTGCGCTTAGGTCTTGTGAGAATTAACAGACAGCATTTGTTGTGTCGTAAACATGGCCAAACACACGCACACACATTCAATGACCCTGTCTTCAGTGGTGCATAGCTTTTATGTTTTTACTACTATTACTTGTTGTCTTGTCATTTGTCCAGGCAAGTGACACTAATTTACGATTACAACTCGTTATGTTACATCAGATAAAACTAGTGTGTATACTGAGATAGAATGACATTATGTATAGTGTTCACTAACTAACGTATATGAGTGTGTTCAGCAAAGCGGGCAAGATGCTGAACTTAGTGCATAAATATATGTATTTAGGTATACTCACTTGCACGTGCGCGCTGTGTAGGAAATAGCAACACAGACTGAAGCATGCATATACACCCAAAAATGCTAGTATATAAATACATACACGATGCATACACTCGTTTTACTTGTCATTTTCTCTCATATGTTTTTTGTACATTGTATGTTTCAAAAAAAGTTTTATGTATATGGATTAAATCTAAATTTAGATCTTTTTTGTAAAATGACATTTGAATTTTGTTTCATGACTAATTTTGGATTAGATTAAATGTAATTAATAGAGGTTCATTAGAATAAGAGAATGGTTATGAAAGAAGAATGCCACCACAATCACCCACACTTAAAAACAAAACAAAACAAATATGTATATTATATATATATATATATACACAGCGTCATACAAGGAGTGTAAATAGGAGTGTTATATATCTATATGTGTATATATATATATATATATATATATATATATATATATATAGATAGATATATAACACTCCTTGTATGACGCTGGCTTCTCCTAATAATAACCAATATCAACACTCTCACTTCTACCCCTCCACGCACTGTCAGTTCAATGCCCTGCCTTTTTCTCTCTACCTCCCTTTCTACAACCTTTCCCTCTCTTTCTGCCTTCATTTCTATAACTTTCTCCCTCTTTACATATGTCTTCTATTTTCAAAGCTGTCTCTTTCCTACTCTTTCTGTAACTATCTTTCTATAGATTCTTCCCTCTATCTCTGCCTCCTTTTTTTCATGGCTCTTCCTCTCTTTCACCCCCTTTCTATAGCTGTCTCCCTCTCTCACCTTCTTTCTATAGCTGTTTTTCTCTCATCTCATCTCTATAGTTCTGTGTAGTGCGCGTGTGTGTCATGCTCTCTCTCTCTTTCTCTCCCCTCTCTCTTCCCCTCTTTCTACAGCTGTCTTCTCACCCTCTTTCTATAACTGTCTTTCTCTCTCCGTCTCTCACTTCCTTTCTATAGCTGTTTTTGTCGCTCTCCCCTCTCTCACTCTCCCTCTCTGTTAGTGCTGCTATTTATCACCTCCCATCACGACTAACTCACACACTATCTCACGACTGTCTAACTGTTAACTTCGCTTGTTTATGGCTGCCCAAACTGAAATATACGGCTTGCAGGAAATCCCTGTAAGTAAACATGAACAATCAGCAGTTTTTTTTTTTTCACTTCACACCTTATTCATTTCTATGCATGCATTCAGTACATAACCAACACATCTATTTACGCCCTTTATGTATTATACGTCTGTACCACACTATATAACGTGTTTGGTGTAGAGATGTTGTGGCCTCCCTCTTTTGGTAATCATAATAATAAAAGGAAATATATATGTAAAGTTTAACTTTAAACAACAGCAACAATTAATTAACCATGGAAAAATTATGTATGACAACTTCAAAATGTCATATTAGAAATTATTTATATTGATTTTTCCACGATTTTCTCCCTCTTTCCATTCATCTGTCACTTCTTAAGCATCTGTAGCTATTGCGAATTTAATTTTGATGTTTGTCTATTATTTGTTTTGTTACCGCTGTTCTTGTGGTTCCTTCGACATGTGTCAAGTTTCGAAGTTTATAGAATGTGGTTCTCAGCATTCTCGTTCCTACATTGAAACCTTTAAATTCCTGTGCCATCTTTCTATAAATATCTCTAATTGTTGTCCTCGCCCTACACTTTACTTTATTGACTGTGGGGTGGGGAAATAATGGTTTGTAATTGTTTTTGTTGCTGCTCTTTACGTCCCGAGTTCAAATCCAGCCGAAGTATTTACCTTTATTCCCTCTGGATTTGATAAAACGCAGTATCAGTCAAATTCTGGGGTCGATGATATCGATGAACCCTTTAAAATTGCTGGCCTTGTGCCGCCTATTGTTGTTGTTGTTATTATTTAGTTATTTTTTGTTTGCAGAGCGACGTACCTGGAACTACTCAGATAATTCATGTAAAGATTATTGCTGGAGTTAATCTCGCGAAAAAGGATATATTCGGCGCTAGGTGAGTCGTTTACCCTTCCTCTTTTACCTATTTATTCTCTCCATCCAACGTTATCGAACACAACACACACACACACACACGTGTGTATGTGTGTGTGTGTGTGTGTAATAAATACATGTGTAATATGTATGTATGCATGTGTATGTGTGTGTGTAATAAATAATATAATATATACATATTAAACCGCGGTGCCCCAGCATGGCCGCAGCTCTGGAGCTGAAACTAATAAAAGATGTATGTGTGCGTGTGTAATGTGTGTGTATCTGTGCATGTGTATTGTGTGTATGTGTGTATTATGCATATAGTGTGTGCGTAATATGTCTCCAATAAGTCTGGCAGCTGGTTTATATCCCCCACCCCTCATCTGTTTCCCTCTCTTTCTCCTCCCTCACATCTTTTCTGAAGCGAGAGATGAGGCTTCCGTTTTCTCGCCACTGGAACTGACACAAAGTAATTGGACATTTTACTCCAAATACCATTCTGGGTCTACAATAAAAAGAACCATTTCCCCCTCCACCATCAACTGTTGTTCGGACACGCTTTTTTTTTTCCTTTTCCGTTGTCATTTTTCTTGTAAAAATGACATTTGTTCTGAGTGTGGCTTGCGGAGGCCATGTTTCTAGTCAAGAAGCTTTTCATGTAAACTCCACAATAACTTGGCCCACTAAATGAGTGGATATAGGGGCTATATACACATATATGTAACGTGTGTAAATATGTGTATGTATTCATTTCACTCATAGTTGTTGAAAGAAATGACAATAACAATTAGATGTTGAAGTTCTGATATTTTTTGCAAGTTTAATCAATAGTATGTGTGTGTATACATACGTAGTGTACGTGTATTCTCGTATCGTCACCGCTGAACTATAGGTTTATTATACATAACTAAGTAGTAGGAAAAATGGCATAACTACAGTTTAGCGCCCCCTCTTTGACTTTGCGTAAGTTTCTGAAAAATACTTATTTTAAACTAAATTTAGCAGAGAAACGTTTTTGAGTGTAGCTTTTGTTGATGTTGCAAACATAAACCTTTCCTCCACCTCCAAAAAAAAAAAAACGGAAACAAATAAAAACGTGAAAACTGCTAAGTTATGAAAATGGTCAATAACAGAATCAAAGTTAGTGGAAGAATGACTCCACCAAATTTCCTCCTTACGTGTTATCAACATAATCGTAATCTACTCGAAAAATTAAGAGGAAACAGATTTTGTCGGGTACTAAACTGTACGTATTGCCACGCAAAAAAAAAAACAAAAAACAATAAAAATACAATGACTGTCTCCGCTGTAGTAATTATGACAGGGCATTAATGACGTTTCTAGTGAAATACAAACAACCGAATAACTTAATGATCGAAATTCGCGTCTGTATTGTACACATTGATAAACCCTGGTGAAGTTTTTGTTTTGTTTTCTCTTCCAGTTGAAATCCGATCGTGTTGGTGCTACCTACATTCTTATCACATGCCAAAGTCTAACAACATCAAAAGCAGCAGCTCTCCCAGAGTCGAGTGTTTGCATCTGTGGTGTATATGTATGTGTGTTGCAAAATGTTACAACTATTTGGTACACTATAAACATTTCGGGGCTGTGTGTGTGTATATATATATAGGTTACCTGTTACTAGTTTCAGTCAAGGGCTGTGGCCACGCTGGGGCACCACGTGTATGTATATATGTGTGTGTGTGTGTGTGTGTACATATATATATATATATAT
>NC_068982.1:74988222-74991220 GCF_001194135.2 Octopus bimaculoides | reverse complement strand
TGCACTGGGTGCAGTGAATATATTGTCGTCTAAGTTATGCAAAAATGACACTGACATCTCCTTTTAACAGATGTATTTACCAAAATTACATAAAAAATATGTTGAAATACTAAAGAGTAAATTTATTTAATAAAATCGCCTTTGGATTCAACCATGGCCTCCAGACGACTTCAGAATCTCCTGCAACTCTGCTGGACGGTCTCCTTGTTTAAGTTGATGAATGCTGCCATAATCCTTACCTTCTGTTCATCTTTGGTGTTACAAGGGGTTTTTCTGGTCTCTCGCTCAACTGTGCCCCACACGTAATAATGAAGGGGGTTGCAGTCTGGGGAGTTAGGTGGCCAGATGTTAAGGGTTATGTGGTCACAGAAATTGTCTGACAGCCATGACTGAGTTCTGCTGCTTGTGTGGCATGGTGCAGAGTTCTGTTGCCAGACACAGGGTCTTCCAGTAGCCACCCTCTTGATCCAGGGCAGCACTACCTCCTCCAGGCACTTCATGTAGGCCTCCGTATTGTGAGGCTGTGTGGGAAGATGATTGGAGGCATAATGTCACCATCACTAGTGATCACTCCAAACACTATGATGTTGATTGGATGTTTGATTTTTATCACTCTCGGTACATATCCTCAGATTGACACCCAAACACTCTGAAATGTTCATATTGGAACTTCAGGTGCAAATGCCAAGCAGTATAGCATGTCATTTCCAAATTTCTGGCAGAGTGAATTGCATCATCGTGCCGTTTTTCTCAGACAGTGCCCAACTGACCCTACTATACTGTGTAGTCGACAAAATCAAAAACAAACAATGCGTGTGCACAAAATTATAAATATAAAATGGTGACAGTTTACCCATCGCATCCTGTATATGTTTATATACACACACAGAAGAGGGTTATATATACGTGTGAATATGGATGTGTTTTTATGTAAGATGTGTGTATATATATATATATATATATATATATATATATATATCATCATCATCATCGTTTAACGTCCGCTTTCCATGCTAGCATGGGTTGGACGATTTGACTGAGGACTGGTGAAACCAGATGGCTACACCAGGCACCAATCTGATTTGGCAGAGTTTCTACAGCTGGATGCCCTTCCTAACGCCAAATATATATATATATATATATATATGCATATTTATAAATGACCGATTTTGTTAATATAATCAGATGGACTGCACAAATAACTAGTTTGTTTCACAAGAATGGTGCCTTAAATTCTCATTGCACCTTTGCACTATTTCCACAATCAACACATGAAGTTTGTAAAATGCCCACACTTTGTTACTGAAGTTTTACTACTACTTCACCCAAGAAACATCAAATGTTTACTTCAGAGTTATTATAGTGGCAGTTGTTTGTGCCCTTGTCTTCACATCACATAATTGTTGTAAAGGAATGTTGTTTATTTCCAGTATTTTGGAATAGCATATCTAACCATGAGGAAATGTTACTTTGCTTGGTAACAGGTAAGGTTTGGTGACAAGACTGGCATCTGGCTGTAGAAGAGTTACATCAGTAAATTCCATCTGACCCATGTAAGCATGGAAAAGCGAACATTTAAATGATAATGATGATACTTGACTTTATCTCTCTGTTGGGAGTTGAGAATGGAGTCATCTGTGAACATTTTCAGTGACAATGTGACAGTCAGCATGAAGAAAAGGGAAATCTTTTCTGCTTTTAACATAAACACATACTTTTAGAACAAGGTGTAGTGTCAGTGTTTTACTATTGTTGAGTTGCATGCATTTTGTATGACAGTGTCATGTAACTCAACCCAATGGTCATGTCACCAAGGCTATTTTAAAATAGCTACCTTTCCTGTGTTGAGAAGTTTTTCTTTTCTGATTGTCTTCCATGCAACTAGTTTTACTTGGTTATTCAGTTGATTAAAGCCAGCAGAAAATATGGTGCCTAGTGTAACTGCTGTATATTACTTTGATAAACACTTTGCTGTGGAATAACATTAATTGACTTGAATAAGGCCCTCTGTCATCATTATCATCATCATTTTAATGTATGTTTTCCATGCTAGTATGGGTTGGATGGTTTGACAAAGCTGGCAAGGCCAGGGACTGCATCAGGTTCCATTGTCTGTTCTATGGCCCTTCCTAATGCCAACCACTCTGCTGAGTGTACTGGTTGCTCTTTATGTGGCATTAGCATGAGTGATTTTAACATGGTTTTATCCACGTTAAAAGCACTTTGTCAACATTAATAAATACAATTTGCTTGGCAATAATAGTTTCTTATAACCGGTGACATAACAGGAGATAGTTGCTGATGAGCTGGCATAGAAAAGTGTTAGAGTGAATATAGTAAAGTCTGGTTATGATCAAATTTGGATTTTATCCCTCAAAGTAAGAACCAAAGTAATACTAAGCTTACTTCAAGTTCCTTCCCACTGTTTTTTTTTTCTACAGTCATTGACCTGTATATGTTCAAGCTAAATATCAAGGTTGCATCAATCTCACCTGTGTGGCAGCGTTCACAAAATTTATGAGCATATTTTTGCTGCTCATCTTCCGACAATCATCATCATTTAACTGTCATGTGAAACCCAGACAAGGAGACACAATTACTTTCGTGCACTCACATATACACATGACACACTTTGAGTTTCTGCCTACCAAATCCACTCACAAGGCTTTGGTTCACTCAAACTTTATTAGAAGACACTTGTCTATGGTGCTCTGCATTGGGATTGAACCTGAAGCCATGTAGGTGGGAAGTGAACTTCTTAACCACAAAGCCTTGTTTGTATCTATTTTAAAAGTATGTACTGACTATAAATACTGAGCTAAAAATGTTCAGTTATCATCTGTAAGTCAGTGCAGATGTTATGAAGTTAAATTTACAATATGGTCTTGTATTAAAATCTCTCAGCTTCAACCAAAGTTTTTTTGCCTGTGATGTTGCTAAATTATTTGATGCAAACAAACAGGAAACAACTTCTATCTCATTCCAGGGTGAAAAACTA
>NC_068982.1:74983048-74987372 GCF_001194135.2 Octopus bimaculoides | reverse complement strand
GCTAGCATGGAAAGCGGACGTTAAACGATGATGATGATGATGATTTGAGATTATTAATTGATAACTACTATTTCATCATCGTTTTCATGTGCACTTTTCCATTCTTGCATGGATCGGATGGAGTATTTTGAAGCAGATGTTCTCTGGTTTAATGTCCTTCTTGTCACCAGTTTCCAAGCTAGGTAATATTTCTCTGTCAGAATATTGGACATGGTTTTGCAGAATATTGGAAGTGAATGACACTGCTTGTATGACAGTTGCATTCATTGACAACTATTATGTGATGTCAAGATACCGAGACACAAACCTACTCGCACACCTAGACCAATATTTACATTCGTACACATAGTCAATAGGCTTCTTTCAGTATCTGCCTACCAAATGGGCAGCCCAAGACTATAGTTGAAGATGCTTGCCTAAGATGCCATAATGTGGGACTGAACCTGAAACTATGTGGTTGAGAAGCAAACTCCTTCACCATATGGCCACACTGGCACCTATAAGGCATGGTGTGTGTGAGCTGGCAGAACACATTACAAGATCTTAATACTTTTCATGTCCATCTGCCTGAGATTGCTCCTGGTTTGGTAATGTAAATTTTCTGTTTTAGCCCTCTAGTTTTCAGATTACTCAGTCAAATGTAATGCTTATTTATTCACATTATTTTGAATTTATCATACAGTATCTCATAACTATGAGATTTCAGTGATGTGACTTTTTATGTTTTTGTATGACTTTATAGGATAAGTGTGAGGGGTCAGATCTGGCCAGTTTGACTTAAAACAGGCAGAATATTTGGGAGGGATATGACCAGTTTAAATGCTCAAGGGTTAAAGTGATCCAAATTAAAACCCTCCATCAAAATTTCATGTTAATTTATGATCTAAACACTGGTTTAATAATGCAGTTATTTTACTCCACTCTGTTGGGTGGTTGGTGTTAGGAAGGACATCTAGTTGTAAAAACCATGCCAAATAGACTCAGATGTCTGGTGCAGGTGCCTGCCTGACCAGCTCCTGTCAAACTGTCCAACCTATACCAGCATGGAAGGCAGACTTTGAATGACCATGATGAGGATGATTAACAACTATTTTAAACAAAGGCAGTGTATGTCTACAGAAATCTGGTAACAAAAGGGTTAGAGATGTTTTAAGTAAACCAACTCTCTCTTTGCTCCATTGATAAGTACTTAATGCCTTGTAAAAAAAATTCCTGTAAATTGGAACATTGCAACTTTACTGAAGACTTTGACCCATATTCAAAGGAGTTTTAGACCTGTTTTTACAAGTCTTCGCTGATAGAACTTGAGGGATGTAATTGATAGAACTTGAGGGATGTGAGCTGATTTACTTTGTTTTTGGTTTTTCTGAGAAAACCCTAGGATTTCCAGGCTTGTAAGCAAATCTTACATCTATGGTATAGATGCAAGAGCTGTAGGTTTCACATTAGTTCACCATGGATGTTCTCTTCTGCCATAACAATATATCAGACATTCACATCTGCTGGACAACTGAACTTTACAATAGTACATACTATAGATTTGTTGTGATTGCACCGGATTGCTGCTTTTTATGTTTCACCAGTATTTATTCCTTGTTTTCAAAAGTGTAAATATATTCCAGTTCTGGGGTGATTTTAGTTTAGCAATTAGTTTTATAGACAAGTAGTTTACTGTAGCTTTCTCCAAGCCAATATAAGGGTGTGTACTTAACTACGCTTGATAATATGTAACAATCAATTACAGTGTTTTTTTACTACTTACATTGGTGAATTACTGCTTACAGATTTGGTGCACAAGCATAGCTGTGATATAGATACAGGCATGGCTGTGTGGTAAGAAGCTTGCTTCCCAACCACATGGTTCTGGGTTCAGTCCCACTGCATGACATCTTGGGCAAGTGTCTTCTACTATAGCCTCAGGCTGACCAAAGCCTTGGGAATGGATTTAGTAGATTGAAACTAAAAGAAGCCTGTTGTGTGTGTGTGTGTGTATGTGTCTCTTTGTATATGTGTTTGTTCCCCCACCATTGCTTGACAACTGATGTTGGTGTGTTTACGTCCCCGTAATGTAGTAGTTTGGCAAAAGAAACTGATAGAATAAATACTAGGCTTACAAAGAATGTCATAGGATCAATTTCTTTTGCTAAAAAGCCCTTTAAAGTGGTGCTCCAGCATGGCTGCAGTCAAAAATGACTGAAACAAGTAAAAGAATAAAAGAATTACTATTGACTGGATATGACCTTTAACCTTTTGGTTAATAGAGCAAAAGGTTAGAGGTTACATAGTTTATTTTGACAAATGAACATTTGTATTATATAATGTTTAAGTAAAGTTAACTGACTCTATAGACTTATTGGAAAATATATTTCCTAAAAATATCATTTTCAAATTTTGGTACATCAACCACAATTGATAGTTATTTTATTGATCATGAAAGGGAAGAAAGGTGAAGTTGACTTCGGTGGAATTTGAACTTGGAACACAAAGTCAGACAAAATGCTACTAAGCATTTTGCTCGATGTGCTAATGATTCTGCCAGCTTGTCACCTTACCTAAGAATGAAATATTAAATATTGTTTATAATTTGATACCTTATTTTGTGTATATTTAAGCGCTTGAACATGAGTGGCTAGTTTTGTGAGTACTAAAGGCTCTGTAGCTGAAACACAAGTGTGTTTTCTGGTCTCCATATATATAAATGTCACCATTATCATCATGTAATGTCTGTGTTCCATGTGGGCATAGGTTGTACAGTTTGACAAGATCCAGTGTGCCCAAGGATTGCATCTCGGACATATATATTTAATTTGGATGAATTTGTTGACCTACATGTCATCCCAACTGACCAGCAGGTGACTTCTATGAGCCAAACAATGGAATTGGTATTTATTTGATATCTATTATTTAAACAATTCAGCAGAAGTGTGTATGTTTGTGTATGAATATGTGTGTGCATGTGTGTGTGTGTATAGATATGTATGCATATGATGTATGTATGTGTGTGTGTGTGTGTAGATGCATATATTAACCAAAGGTTACACTTGGTTATTGGTTGCATGTGAATGTATTCTACATCCTATTTATCACACACACAATATGTATGCTATCTTGTACATAAATACCCAGACGTTAATTATGCCATACTAAATGGAACATACTATTTTGAAATTCTCCAGTTGCTTCTCCTGTTTCTCAAGTTGTTTCTGTGACTTGTACTCACTCACCCATTTCTGTTGTTGAATTGCTTACTCTTCCTCTGTACTCTCTCTCTCTCTCTCTTTTAGTATTTCCCTGCTTAGAAGTAGTTGTACTTGAATGGGTGTAGGCATGGCTGTGAAGTTAAGAAGTTTGGGTTCCACCCATGTTGTCTTGGGTTCAATCCCATTGTGTGTCTGTTATATTAGGCAACTGTCTTCAGTTATAATCCTTGCCTGACCAAAACTTTGGAAGTGTATTTGGTAGACAGAAACTGAAAGAAGCCTGTTGTGTAATATGTATGTGTTACTGTTACATTACTTTGACTTTGAGTGATAGCTGTAAATGAGTGTTACCATGTAAGTGGTGGTCTTCATTCCCAACCATATGGTTCAGGTTCAATCCCACTGGGTGGTACTTTATGCAAGTGTCTTCTGCTGTAGCCTAGGGCTGACCAAAGTCTGGCGAGTGGATTTGATAGATGAAAACTGAAAGAAGCCCATCGTATATATGAATATTTATATCTATGTGTGTGACTGCTTGTATTTGTTCCTCCCACCACCACTTGACAACTGGTGTTGGTGTGCTTTCGTCCCCTAACTTGGTGGCTTGGCAAAAGAGACCGATAGAATAAGTACTGGGTTCTGTAAAAAATAAGTCCTGGGGTTGACTTGTTTGACTAAAACCCTCTGAGGTAGTGCCCTAGCATGGCTACAGTCAAATGACTGAAACAAGTAAAAGAATAAAAGAATTACAATGAAACAAGTGAGAGTTGGTAACAAGAGGGGCATCCAACTATAGAAAATCCACCAAAACAAATTCTGACCTATGCAAGCATTGAAAAGTGGATGTTAAAGTGATGATGATAATGATGTATTATATGTGTGTATGCCTTCCTTTGTTTTGACATCACATACTAATTGTAAACATCACACAAGTAATGTTGTTTGTTTGCAATCTTCTATAAAACCCTGTCCAACCTTCCACACCGCTCATTTTTGAAGGACGAGTGGAAATATTATTTTACATGTGAGTGATGACAAGAAGAACATCTGGCTGTAGAAATTTTTCCTTGATGAATTTTGACTAATCTAGGCAATCACAGGAAAGTGGATGTTAAAATGATGAT
>NC_068982.1:74977426-74982948 GCF_001194135.2 Octopus bimaculoides | reverse complement strand
CCATGTGGTTGGTAAGCAAGCTACTTACCACACAGTCACTCCTGCGCCTTCTTAACAATTTTTTTTATCTGGGAATCCCTTTGATGACTATTTTATTCTGGTGGACCCCCATAGCCATTCTATGTTTAAAAACTAGTTTCATAGAAGTGTCTTTTAAAATTACTATTTTGTTTTTCATACATTGACCTATGTTGGTTGAACTATTGTAAAATGTTAGAGAAAGAAGCCTGTTTCTTGCAGTACATATCAATACATACATCTAAAGCAAAATTTTTTCAGGGACCTTTAAGATACTACTGAGGATCCCCAATTTACTATTTTGTTGTGTGGACTCCCAAAAATCTTACATGGATCCTGGTTGAGAACCACTGGTCTAGTGATTTATTAAAATCTTGCTGATGAGTAACCGAAGCATGCTACACATTTACTTTATCCTTTGCGCTGATGTATATAGCCTGCAGAGCATTTATAGCAGTATCACATATAGTAGACACACCAGTTACATGTTCGAACACTTTTGGTGATAGGTAATTAATGAAGGGATTCAGCTTGATATCTTGTCCATTGACTGGTAGCATTGCAATAAAGTTTTGAAAAGTTTTCTACCAGTGTAGCTATTGTTGAGAGTCATATGTATCATTGGGGTTAGCATCTAAACATTCAGAGCAGAGGAATATTTCTATATTAAATGGTGAATAAGTTTACCTATATATGCTTAGTGATGCAAACAGGAAAAATAGAACTCAAAACATGAGTATATATATACATATTTCTTTATTAATATCTTTATTAAAATTTATGCTTTTGCAAAATATTAATATACACACACACACACACAGAGGAGGGGGTGCTGAAAAGTTCCTGGCTTTGCTTGAAAGAAAATGCAGGAGGATCAATTAATTATCTTATTCAACATATTCCCCTCTTAGATTCACACATTTATTGATGTGGTTCTTCAATTTTTCTAAGTCCTGTAAAAAAACTTGGAAGGCTGGGACTCCAACCAGGCCTTTTGCAATACCCTTAAAGCCAGGAAATTTTCAGCAACCCTTCATGTATATGTATATAAAAACTTTTCATCTTTCTTAGGTTATAGTTCATATATGCGTGTGTGTGTAAGTTACAGAATAACTCTAACATCTGATTATTAAAATTATTAGTAATTAACTATCTATCTATATATCATAAATGGTGATGTTAAATGTATTTTCATAAACAAATATTTTGTAATATTTCTTAAAATTTCCTTAGGACCTGTTTAAATTTGTTTGTTTGAATATTATATCTACTTGAATTAATGTGTCTCAGAGGAAGGAACGCAAAGCATGTTAAAGAGATGGGAGAAGAGATAAACATTGGGGTTGCTTGAGGTAGATTGCCAAGTTCAGCTTATAATGTGTTGATGAGATTTTATGAGGTCCTATAAAATTTCTCACCTGTATAGATTGAGTTCAATCAAACCTTACATACAACACAACTGATTTACTGTTCATTTTCAGGTTATAATTATTGTCACACATCGAGGTCATGTGAGAACATTGATCTAACTGCCCAGACAACATTTTACAAGTTGTTGAAAATAACACATAATAACTTTTATATATATATATATATATATATATATATATATATGTCGCAGTCCTTTTGCTTAGGTAATGAATTGCTGATTTTTATATAATCATTTAATGCCCACTTTTCCAAGCCGATGGAATTTGTTTGAGGCAGCTTTTCTATGGTTCCATACCCTTCTTGTTGTCAACCCTCAGCCAAGCACATTTCTGAGGAAAACTAGCTTCTTAATCATACAGCCATGCATATATATATAGATATTCTTTTATTTTTATTTTCAGTCATTTGACTGCAGTCATGCTGGCGCACCAACTTACAGGGTTTTTTGTTGAATGAATCAACTCTAGTACATTTTTTCTTTTTAAAGCCTGCTACTTATTCTATTGGTCTGTTTTTGCTGTACCACTAAGTTACGGGAATGTAAACACACCAATACCAGTTGTCAAGTAGTGATGAAGGAGAACTGACAAAGACACACACATAATATACACGACAGGCTTCTTTCAGTTTCCATTTACTAAATCCACTAACAAGTGCCATGCAGTGGAACTGAACCTGGAATCATGTGGTTGGGAAGCAAGCTTCTTACCACACAGCCATGCCTGTGCCTATATAAATATACAGTAATCCCTTGCCATATCACTGTTCACCTATCCTGGTTTATTACTTAAGCTTACATCGATTTCTCTGTGGTGTTGTTTTGCATTTATGATAAAATAAATATATACAAATTATAAAAATAATAAAACAAAATATACAGTACAGTACTGTTTCTACTTCGTGGATTTTCACCTATCGTGTAGGTTTTTTGGAACGTAACACCTGCAGTGGTCGAGGGATTACTGTATATGTATGTATGCATGCATGTGTGTGTAAGAAAAAGATGACACAAGAAAAGCAGTGGTTATGTTATGAACTTCATTAGCTTACAACTGTTTCTGCTATAAAATGCAGTGGACTCTTGGTTGAGTGCCTGAATAATATTCTGTAGCTTCATCAGAGCCTTGAATATTAAGTGCAATTTATTTGAGGAAAAAGAATTACAATTTTGCAATATTTGGGGAAGACATTACCAGTGAGAAAGTCATTGCTGATGTATATAAAATAAGTGCATGTCCAAAAGGCAATAAGATTTACTTACATATATATAAGCACATGTATATTTAAAAGCTTTGTGACTGAATTTGGTTGATTGAAACTAAAAAGCTTGCATTCATATTTATAAGTATATATGTTGTGTGTTTATGTCTCATTGTCTTGACATTGTATGGTGGTTGTAAACAAATATCTCCATCATACAAATGTTTTTTTTTCTCCAGTCTCCCATGCTTGCAAAGGTCAGATGGAGTTGATTGAGGTAAATTTTCTATAGCGACATTACCCATCCTGTTGCCAACCCTCACCTGATTCCAAACAAGGTAATATTTCCCTCATGACTGGACATATATTCAACAAGTGCAAAACAAACTTTGTAGTTTTTACTTTCATACTTTTTCACCCTACAATCTGGTCCCATTATAGTTGGTTTTGCCATTCAGCCTTATGAAATTTATTATTTTTAAGTGCAGTCGATAGTTGAGGCACCAACGAAAAGGATCTCTGTTTAATGATGTGGATTCAGTTGTTTGATCAATCGAATTAACCTAAAATCAGGTGACGCAGTGTCGCAGTATGAGACAAAGCCTTCGAAGTGTAGGTACAATCAACTATCTGATGACTTCTACCAAGTTTTACTCACTAGAGTTAGATAGATGCCACAGAATGGGATCGAACCTGGGATCTTGTCGATAGCGAAGCGAGCTTCCTTACCATTCAGCCACGCTGCACCAGACGAAATTCCTCTTATCCTTAACGACTTCACATTTCATTCCCTTATATTAAATGTCAGTCAAGTTTTAGGGCGGTCTAATTGACTGGCTCCTGTCGATTAATTTGCTTTCGAGGATGTCTGCTCTCAATCGTTATTTTAATCAAACCTCAATCTTGTGCGCTTGCTTACGTTTGTGTTGACAAAGATGAGATATAATTGAGGTCTTATGATTGACTGCAGGAAACTGTTTTAAAAAAAATCACCTTGTGTACTTGTGCGCGCACGCACACACACACACAAAATCAATACTAGTATGTAGAGTATAAACATTCATTTCATACCACACCCAAGTGAAGGGACCACATATAATTTGCACTTAGCTCCATCCATACAACAGCAATTGCAGCGTGGAAGATGTTTATAAACCTACAGTTGTTTGCATGTTAGGTAGTTTGACTGTCATATCAAGTCACATGTACTATTTTTTCTCCAATAATTATTATAATATGTATGTATTATATTAATTCTCCCAATACACACTGTCAACTGCTTGTGTGTGTCGTGCAGTTGATGGCTGTCCTGTGTCGGTAGGTGATGTCAGTGTGACTGGCTTCCACCGACCAACTTCCCCATCCAGAGAGTCTTTGATCACTTGATATATATTCATGGCAAATGACGTTAACTGAACTATTTTGCTTCTGGTGATCGGTTTTACTTGGTTGAATGAACGATGCGACAGTTTGCTAGCCTATGGAAATCTTTAAGTAACATATTCTGAAAATATATCAGTTCTATGAAGCCAGATGGACACAAACGCATTGCGCCATGCTGCTGCTGCTGTGTTATTGTTAGTGGTCTTGAAAGTTGTTTTGTGTGTGTGCGCGTGTGTATCATATATTTTGTATGATCTGTTTTATATATAAATGTATGCGCGCGTGTGTAGATGTGTAGATACAACGTAAAGGAGGTGAATGGCATTTTTTTTTTTTTTGCTGCAACGCGGACTGAATGTATAAATGGTCGACCACACCCAAAATCACTGACCGAGGTGGAGTCGTGTCATTGTGACATCCTTGCTCCTTTCTTCATCTTTTACTTCACTACTGTTAACCTTCTCCGTCAAAACTGTTTCAATTTATTCAATCATATCGTTTGTAACCAACAGGTGCCTGTGTAAGTGTATGTGTATGTAATTAATATGCTGCCGGTTTATGTTTTTAAAGATTTTATCCGTCACACTTTATTTTTACTTTGAATATAGCCGAGATTTTTTTTTTTTTAAATTTTTTATTTTACTACCGTCTTATGATAATAAAAACAACTGTTTACAGTGAGACATGCTCAGTGATCCAAATTTTACGAATTGGTTTCGGATCCTAGCTTGTGCTATTTCCTTTTACAAACTCCTGGGAGAAACTTGCACATCGTATCTTCCGATATGTCTTTTTTTTTGTTACGTAAAATATTAAAGTTTCCTGCTGGTGTATGAAATATTTTTATTATCTCAAAGTATTATTAGATTGACAGAAACTTGTGCAGTGACTAGAGTGACGATCGCTATGTTGTTCAGCTCGTGTTTCCCTTCCCTGTTCTGATTTCAAACCCATCGTAATCGACTTTACCTTTCGATCACCTGCCCTCCTTCACACCTGCCACTGGAGATCAATAAAACGATCATCGAATCGAGTATTATATCTTCGCAACAAATTTCTGGTCTGGTGCCAGTTTTAAAAATATCTCTTTCCTAATTTAAATCCCGCAGGAAGATGATATTCTTGTCGATCTTTGTCTCATTGGCTTTGGAAATAAGAAAATCAGGGACGAGTATATTTGCTCCATTAAAAAAAAAAAAAAAAAAAAAAAAAAAATTAAATGGCCTTGTCAAACGAAATCACTTTTCTCTTTCGTATCAAGTTATCGAAATTATATCATTATTGGCTTCCATAGTCTACTGCCACAAAATCTTTAATGATAATATATTTTTGTTATTTTTTTGTATGTAGCAATACATTTATCCGCATTTGTGTATCGTATTTTGTGGTATTTTTACGACTGACATAATCCAGTGATTTACATCAGTAAATGTTTGTTTTAAAATATCTTATTTCTTTATATTTTATACAAAATGAAATTAATAGAAAGT
>NC_068982.1:74973169-74977343 GCF_001194135.2 Octopus bimaculoides | reverse complement strand
TTTTTTTTTTTTTTTTTTTTTTAGATTAAAGGAACACAAACATTATTTTTTCTCTAGCAGACATCTCTGAACCATTTACTAGAATTTATTATATTCCTTTATTTACTTCTTTGCTCTTCGACAGGGAAATTTCCTCCCGAAACTGATTTAATTTGTTTATTGATGGCTTGGTGGTTAGAGTGTTTGATTCATAAAGATTGGTAATTCGATTCCTGCACCTTGTGGCGTATTGTGTTCTTAAACAAGACATTTCATTTCATGTCGCTCTAGTCTACTCAGGTAAAATGAATGATACTTTAGTGCTGGTGCAGTCCTTTCTGCCTCGCTGTGTCAATGGTGGAAAGGACAAGAGGGTATCAAGGTCTGGTATATAGGTACCAAAACGTTTAGTGAAAGTATGGTGCATGTTACCATATCAAACTCGCTTGTGAATGATGTGATGTGGAATCTTTGTTTTATTCATTTGCAAATATGTATCCTTGAGATTTCATTCATAGAATCCTGACAGTGTATTGTACTTTGAGATGTTTTTGATTTTTATTCACATGAAAGTGTTCCTTCTGCAAACGTTAACTGTCAAGTAGCCCTAACTTTCACCAATTTCTGTTGTAACTATATTGATTTAAACTTATTTGTGAAGTTTTTGCTTAGCTCTATAAGGTTGGACTAAAAGCTGTACAACAAAATGTTGTTTAAAAATCCTGGATTTGTATGATGGTGTCTGTGTAATAATCTAATTCTTTCAAACTGATCGTATGGGAAAGATTAAGTTAATTTATATAATGATGAACGTAATGCACCAAAGAGAGAAAAACAGATTGCAAGTCTATTAATTATCATTTAACAAATATCAGTTCTCAACAGGGGTCCATCTAAAATTTAGTAGTTAAAATTAATGTGCAATAAATTGGTTATACTTCTGCAATGCACAAACTATTTTAACTATTTTTAAAATACAGTTCCTAATATTTATTTATTAATTTTTTTTTGCCTATTGACCCCTTAGGTTCCTTTAATACTAAGATAGACCCTCCTAGCCATGCAATGTTTATAGAATCATATTATAAAAATATATGATTTTATAAACATTGCATAGGTAGGCGGGTCTGTCTTAGTATTAAAGGAGCCCAAGGGGTCCATAGGCAAAAAAATGGTTGAAAAACACTGGACAAATATTTCTATACCCTTTTTTAGGATCTATTTCAAAACGGGGGCACCAGTATTTTCCTAACGAAACACTTTGAAACTTGGGACACTGGTAGAATGTGTCATATAAAACATCTTTTACTCTTAGTCTTCTTAACAAAAAAACGTACATCGCAAGTTATTCCATGTTAAAGTTGTCGTATTTCTGTAATTTCAACTAATCACTGACGTCTATTCAGCTGAATAGAGTTACTGCTGGCGGTCATAAAAATGTTATTCCCTGTGACATATTTCATCCAGTTTAATCGTAATTTATACGCATATATTGTTTATATAATAAATTACGCTGTGCGTATCTATGTGTGTAACAATTTTAGAGTTCGGATTCTAGAGTTAGGGTTAGGGTTAACAGTCTAGTTAGGGTTAGGGGATTAATACGATATACACCGTTACAGCGCTAACTGTTTTCAACTGAATAGACGTCAGTGATTAGTAGAAATTATCGAAATAAGACAATTTTTTTACATGAAATAAATTCGAATACAAAAATTTTTTTCTGTTCTATAACACAAAATAGAAAAGTATACGAAGTTTGAAAGTCTTTCGGTACCAAAAACACTACATAAAACATAAATGAAAACTGGTGCCCCCGTTTTGAAATAGATCCCTTTTTTATACAATCCCATATGAATCTGCCTCTGATCTTGTGATACAAACTTTGTGTTTTAAAATGGTCTAAATGTAAAACCTTCCATCAAAATTTCATGTTAATTTATGTTTCAAACATTAAATAATGATAAGGTTATTTTATTAAATTTTTCATTATTCTGAAAATAATAGGTTTAAATTGCTATATGGTAACAAAAAGGTCAAGTTTTCCCCACTTATAGTTGTCATTCAATTTGATTGTTACTATTTGTTTCAAGTCTATTCGATCTTGGAAGCATTCCAAGTCCTGGATCATTCATACTTAAACACTGTGTTGTTCATACCAGTTGGAGGCAGTATAGCATTACATGAATACAGCAAATACATAATCACTGGATCAGAATTCATAATTTGCAAGTATTTAATTGATAATGTATTTATTGGATCTCAAAAACGTTCCGAGTGTTGGATTGACAATAAACAGCCAGTCAATAATAAAAAAAAGCTGAAGACAGTATGACAGTAATATAAAGTCATTAAGGTGGGTCGGGGGAGAAGGAGCTGTGGAGCTTATTGCTGCTGTCATCAGGTTAAACTGAGTCATAGTGATTTGGTGCTGATGAATTGGTAGATCATTAGAATGTTGGATAGAATGTGGATTTCAAATCCTAGTGAAGCCACCTTTGCTTTTCATCATTTCCTTGGGTAGTCCCACTGGGTAGCACCTTGGGCAAGTGTTTTCAGTTATAGCTCCATGCAAACTAAGAAAGTAGCATATTGTATGTGTGTGTGTATCCTGACACATTTTTTTTCTTTCTCCATTCTTTTCTGTGGAAGAGTACGGGCTCAAAATATCAAAGACTTTTCCATTTTCCCTAACATCAAACTAATACATCCTGCTTGTTGTTCCCTCACCTGTCTCTGCCTTTTGTTTTTTGTACATTTGAACTATGCACACACACACACACACACACACACACACATACACACACACATACACACACACACACACACACACACACACACACACACACACACACACACACACACACACACACACACACACACACACACACACACACACACAGGTGTGCATGTGTACCTATGCCTTGACATCGTGTGATGGTTGTAAACTTCATACAAGTGATGTTCATTTCTAGTCTTCCATGGAAAATATTTCTGGTCGGGGGAAATATTACCTTGCCTGGAAGCAGGTGAGGGTTGGTGGCAGGAAGGGCATCAGACCATAAATTATCTGTCTCAACAAAGCATTGAAAAGTGGATATTAAATGATGGTGATGGTGGACTGGTGGAAATGTTGAAGAGTTGGGCTAGATGTCTTTTGGTATCTGTTCCAGCTCTTAATGTTCTGAGAGCAACAATTGTAATGAAACTGGTGCCAAACTGTATCGGTCCAAGTCAGTGGCTTTCACTTTGGATAAACATTGATGGTATAGAGAGGTGAGACTTGAATGTATGAAAGAATATCAGTCTTCCTGTAAAATTCTTTCTCAAGCCTGCATTTATATATGTAGATGCAGGGTCAACTTTCAATATAAACTAATTGCTTGGCACTGGTATGGTGGAGGAATATACAGTTACCAACTTCTGGTCTTTTCTGGTAAATAAGTATTAAATAGATTCATGAGGTTTTTGTTAATCAGCAGTGAATCTTTGGTTGTCAGATTAACCTAAGCTTACTTTCTGTCATGTATTGTAGGGTTACCTTTGAGGGTCTGTAAATGTCAGACGTTTTAAGTGTTTTGTATATTGTTACTGCTTTCAGATTATTGGTCTGTGGCCATTCTGGCATACCATCTTGAAGAGTGCAAACCAGTAAATTGACTGTTACTTACTTTGGTGGCATCAGAATGATAAAAGGCAATGCTGATCTAAGTAGGATTTGTTCCGAGAACATAGAGGAATGTAGCTAAACACCTGTCCTTTGAGCATATGTGTGTGAATGTATATACAGGGGTTGGACAAAATAATGGGAACACCTAAAAAATTTCAAGCAAATTTATTTTAATATGGGGTAGGACTGCTTTGGCAGTAATTACAGCTTGAATTCTATGAGGTATGGACTCATACAAAGTTTGAATTGTTTCCAAAGGAATTTTTGTCCATTCTTCAGCTAAAACAGTCTCCAGTTCTTATAGTGATGATGGAAGAGAATATTGACTCCTTGTTTTTCTAAAATGCACCATAAATGTTCATTAATATTGAGATCTGGGGACTGTGGTGGCCAGATAAGATGTTCAACTTCACTAGAATGTTCCTCGTGCCATTCAGTAACAGCTTTAGCTGTGTGAATTGGTGCATTATCATCCTGAAAGATTGCATTTCTCTCTGGAAACAGTTCTGCAACCATAGGATGAAT
>NC_068982.1:74970866-74972969 GCF_001194135.2 Octopus bimaculoides | reverse complement strand
CAGCTCCTGGCGAACAGTTTTTGTGGAAACTGGGTTCTCAAGGTGGTCATTAAGCTCTGCAGTAATTTTGGGAGCTGTACTTTTGTGATCCTTTCTAACAATTCGTGTAAGGGTCCGACAGTCCCTATCTGAAAGTTTTGGTTTTCTTCCAGAGTTTTGTTTCGACGAGGAGGTTTTTTCCCTCTTTCTCAAAGGCTGTCATTACTTTCGAGACAGTACTTCTTGATACACCAAACATTTTGACTGATATCGTCACGTTAGCGTCTGCCATACGAGCACGAACAATTTGACCTCTTTGAAAGTCCAATAGATCTGTCATTTTAATTAACTTTTTCTGATGATATCTGAAAAGAAACAGCAATTTTAGCAAAACATATTAAGCAATACTATAATAAATAAAAAAAACATAAAAATAAACAGGCTTTTGACGGTTTTATAGATATTTTAAAATTATGATGCTAAGTGTTCCCATTATTTTGTCCAACCCTGTATGAATATGGATAAAGATCACACATCTCTCTCTCACTATCTTTTATCTTTTTTCAGTCATTAGACTGTGGTCATGTTGGGGTACCACTTTGAAGTTTTAGTCAAATGAATCGGCCCCAAGACTTATTTTTTAAGCCTGGTACTTATTCTATCTGTCACTTTGGCCGAACTGCTAAGTTACGAAGATGCAAACACACTAACACTGGTTGTCAAGCAGTGGGGTGGGGGGACAAACAGGCATAAAGACACACACACATAGATAGATATAGATACATACTTAAAAATATATATATATATATATATATGATGGGTTTCTTTCAGTTTCTATCTACCAAATCCACTCACAAGGCTTTAATCAGCTTGAGACTATAGAAGGCACTTGCCCAAGGTGCCACGCAGTGGAACTGAACCTGGAACCATGTGGTTGGGAAGCAAGGTTCTTTCTACGCTTGCACCTTATACATATATATGACAGCACTAAGCAGTGATGTGTATAAAGACAAACTTTTGTTACCAGTTCAAATATGCTCGATGCATGTTTGAACCAGCAAGAAAGCCATTCACTGTACCACTGCAAACTGGTAACAAGTTTGTATTTATACACAGCGCTGCTTAGTGCTGTCACCCTGTATTTTATTTACTGCAAGCTGCTGAATATCACAATTATTCATTAAATGATGATGGGGATATCATAAGAAAGACCTGTCTCTTGTATCAGTTTGCAACACTTGCTTTTCCAGTTTCTGTGGCTGAAGAGGAGATAACTACTCCGAAATGCATGCATCTCACAGTCTAGTTAGGTGGTGCTGTAAGCTGACTTGGTGTATTTGTACCTATTTGTCTTCAGTGAAAAATTTTCAAAATACAGTGAATGACTTTCTTGCAGGTTCAAGCATGCCTCAAGCATATTTGAACTGGCAACAAGTTTGTGTGTGTGTGTATATATATATATATATATATATGTTCACATAAAAAAAATTTATATAGTTATAATTAATCCTTCTCTCAAGATCCACATCATTTTGTTTAGTTGTGGTTTAACTTTCTGTTATTATAGTTTTCTCATAAACTACTTTTGTCTATGCTATTAATACGGCACCTGTTTAGATTACTTCTTCGTATAAACATTCTTGAGATGTTTCTTCATCTTTAATCTGTTGAGCTCAGCCATTTATCAGTCAAATTTGAATGCTTTTGCTTTCTCTAACTCAAGATGTTTGGGTGATGAATGAGATTAATATTTTTTTTTTTTATCAGATCAGCATCACATAATTTAATGTTACAGAATAATATTGTCCAGTGCTACTCCAAAGAATGTCACAATGCTAAAAGTTAGTTTTTGTATGTGGCAGATGTTCAGGTGCAATAAACACTGTAAACAAACAGGAAACAACTTCTATCTCATTCCAGGGAGAAAAACTAGAGGTAGTTGATAGCTTCCGCTATCTGGGTGACCAAGTTAGTAGTGGGGGTGGGTGCGCTGAAAGTGTAACTGCTAGAATAAGAATAGCCTGGGCCAAGTTTAGAGAGCTCTTACCTCTGCTGGCGACAAAGGGACTCTCACTCAGGGTAAAAGGCAGACTGTATGACGCATGTGTACGAACAGCCATGCTA
>NC_068982.1:74959648-74970128 GCF_001194135.2 Octopus bimaculoides | reverse complement strand
AGCGTGACCGTTGCCAGTACCGCCTGACTGGCCTTGTAGGGTTTTCGAGCGAGATCGTTGCCAGTGCCCCTGGACTGGCTCTTGTGCGGGTGGCACATAAAAGACACCATTTCGAGCGTGGCCGTTTTCGTGCGGGTGACACGTAAAAGCACCCACTACACTCTCTGAGTGGTTGGCGTTAGGAAGGGCACCCAGCTGTAGAAACTCTGCCAAATTAGATTGGAGCCTGGTGTAGCCATCCGGTTGCACCAGTCCTCAGTCAAATCGTCCAACCCATGCTAGCATGGAAAGCGGGTGTTAAACGATGATGATGATGATGATGATGATGATGTAGTGGTAGCAGTAATATGAATTGGTTTCAAATAAGAACCATTGACCATGATGATCATCATCATTTAAAGACTGTTTTCCATGCTGGTATAGGTTGGGCAGTTTGACAGGAGTTGGCCAGCTGAAGAGCTGCTTGGGCTCCATGTCTGTTTTGGCATGGTTTCTATGGCTAGATGCCCTTCCTAATGTCAACCACTTTACAGAGTATATTGGGTGCTTTTACACAGCACTGGCACTGGTGCTTTTTATGTGGCATCAGCACCCACGAGCCCACAAGATTAGGAATGCTCTGCTGAAGAGGGATGCAGGGGACATGCCTGTATGCAAGGACAACCATGATTTTACTTCCTTACGTTAATATAGCGACTTGTGTATAAGAAAACTGTGCTGAGTTTATAGCAAAAAATTGTGTCCTTTAATCCTTTAGTGTTTAAACTGGCCATATCCAGTCGAAATATTCTACTGCTTTATATTCAAACCAGCCAGATCAGGCCTCTCACAACTACTCTTAATGTCATCGTAAAAATTAACAATCACATCATTGAAATCTTGAAGCTACGAGATAATGCTTGATCAATTCAAAATGGTGTGAATAAACATTACATTTAACAGTAATCTGAAAGCTAAAGGGTTAAGATAGGACTTGGATGGAATTTTTTATTACTGTACATGTCAGGCATGGCTGTGTAATTAAAATGCTTGCTTCCCAGGTATCTAGTTTTGGATGTATTAAATGGAAACTGAAAGAAGCTTATGTGTGCATGCATGTGCTCGCACACACACACACACACACACACACACACATGCAAACTTTGAAGTCACTGTCATCCATCTCTCAGTAAAATTTTACTAAACATGTGCTTTAGAGAAAAAAACTACTGAGTAGTTTCTTCAATGTTAAATTATTTTTATCATAAGTGGACATAGAAACAAATATAATGGTTAGGTTATTGCCCTCACAATTGTGGTTTTGTTTCCCAGACTGGCTGTTGCATTCTGTTCTTGAGTAAAACACTTCATTTCATGATGCTTGGCAATCATTATGTCATCTGACATGTGGCATGTTGTGTATCTGTACAGGTAATGTCGACTTGATGGAGGGAGCGAGCTTATGTGTACACACACATTTGATCGCTGTATAAAAAAAACCATCCGTGTGGTTGTTCTGCAAGAAATTGTAGAACCCCATATACATCGTCTAGCAACAGGGTAGTCCATGATATACATATGCACGCGTGCACACACATTTATGTATGTACCCATATCTTGCTATCACATGATAGTTGTCAATGAGCATCAGTCATACAAGCGATGCTATACATTTCTGAACCAGTAATCTAAAGCCTGCCTGAAGGATGTATTTCTCCTCTCTTGGTCATGTGATAACTGTTACTGTCATACAAGCTGTGTCATGAATTTCCAGTATTCAGCATAAACATTATCTGGTTATGGAGAGATATTACCATGCTTGGAGACAGATTAGAGTTGGCAACAAGGAGGGTGTCTGGCTGTAGAAAAGTTTCATCAATAAACTCTCTGACCAAACATGCAAGCATAGAAATGTGGATTACTGCTTTTGGCATAGTTTCTATGGTTGGATGGCCTTCCTTATGCCAATCACTTTACAGCATGTACTAGGTGCTTTTTACAAGTTACCAGCATTAGTGAGGTTGCTATGCAGCTTACAAGACTAAGACACCCCCCTGAGAGAGGTAGGTCTATGCTTGGAGATGAGAAGTTAAAGCATAAGAGAACAGGTTTCTTGCTGTAGAAGGGCTGCATAATTATTCAGATGGCTTTACTTTCTATACTTTATTAATTAAACTTCTGGACATAGATATATATTACAATGATATATATTACTTTCTCTTGAATTGCTCCTTGTTTATTAGTCGCTCATTGAGTGCAGTTAACTACGCCAGATCAGTGACAAGTTTCTTATCGAACTACATCTGAGTTATATGGTTTAATGTGTTGCCAATATTTGAAAGTCTGTAGAGGTAGTATACATATTGACAAATGAACGGCATAAATTATGGCCAGGTAATAAAGGTGACTCAATTCCCACTGGACGAAGACTGCTTCACTTATGGTCAATCTGCATCAGTGTATTAGAGAACAAAAACACCTATTTGCATGCTCCACAAGGGAAAACAAAGGACATTGTTTATGAGAAAGCTTTGATATAATAGAAGAGAATGACTTTGTGTTCATTCGCCACAAAATGTATGTATGTTAGATCATCATCAGCATCATAATTTCCATTTTTCCATGCTTGCATGAAGTTAATTGGGGCAAATTTTCTAGAGCCAGGTGTCCTTCCAGTTGCTAACCCTCACTTGTGTCCAAGCAATGTAATATATTCTGTGAAAACATGTTTTCGCAGAACATTAGAAATGAATGACACTACTTGTATGACAGTGACAACCATTCACAACTGTCACATGATGTGAAGACAATAAGACAAATCTATATACGTGTGTGCACACACACACTCACATGCACCCACTCTCTCTCACACCCGCTCACACACACTGCCACACCCACTCTCGCTCACTTACTCTCACACATCCAGTCTTGTTCACTCACTCAGTTACACATACACCTACACACACACACACACACACACACACACACACACACACACACACACACACACACACACACACAATAGGTCTCTTTTCAGTTTCCATCTACCAGATCCATCCACAAGGCTTTAGATGACCTGGGGCTATAGTAGAAGACACATGAAGGTGACATGTAGTGGGCCTGAACCCCAAATCATGCGATTGGCAAATGAACTTCTTAATCACTCGGCCACACTTGTATACTTGTGCATACTCTCATCTATCTATAGTAATACATTATTTAGTGTTGCATCATTAAACAATGATTTGTTTAAGCATTCTTCTTTTTCTTGGAGAGAGTATTTTTAGTGCTACATCACTACATTATTATTATTATTATTATTATTATTATTGTTATAGCAAGCAGGCAAGGTGGTGAACTGGCTGAATTGTTAGCATGCTAGATGAAATGCTTAGCGGTATTTCGTCCATTGCTATGTTCTGAGTTCAAATTCCACTGAGGTCAGCTTAGCCTTTTATCCTTTCAGGGTCGATAAATTAAGTAGCTGTGAAACACTGGAGTTGATGTAATTGACTAGTCCCCTCCCCCCCAAATTTCAGGCCTTGTGCCTATAATAGAGAGGATTATTATTGCAAGCAGAAGCCATGGAAATTTCACATTTTATAAAACTTCTTTTATTATGATGCATAAATTTACATGCCTTTATAACATCATTTCATTATTTAGAAAATTTCTATGACAATGAGCCAATGAGCATATAATTCTATGACATTGTCTTTTAGTTTTAATATTCCTCAAATTAAGCAACCATTCCATGTTCAGTTTTGCAAGTTATATTCAGTTACTTTCTGTTAGTTCTTCCTCATATTCTGACTGTTGTATTTCATTCATGTTATTTTGTCACACTTCTATCTATCTTTTGATAGTATTCTATGCAGTCAGCCTGCTGTTCAATGTCTAGGGAGGGTTCTCTCTTTTGTATCTGTTAACTTTTCTCATATACCATTAGTATCCTGCAATTTCATGTTCAATCTTGTCGGCTCTTTTTCATTTTATCTCTTGGTTTTATTTTAAGTTTATTGTGTTTTCCTGTCTCCTTTCTCTTTGTTCGTCTCTTGTCCATTGCCTGTATCCTCTCATGTCTTATTTTTCATTGCTTCAGAGACTTTGATTTTATTTCATAGAGAATATTCTTTAATAGGAAGTGAAAAAGAATAGGTAAAATAAATAAAAAGGTACTTTTAAGAATAACAAAGAACTGGGATATCTTTTTTTGCTATCGTACTGTCTGCTGTCCCATATTAGTAAAAGTGAAGATGGAATAAAATAAATAAAATTTAAGAACAACATTTTTACCTAGAAAAAGAAATTCAGGAACTAGTGTCTTTCAAGAGAATTAACTTATCCTGGTGGCCATTTATTGTAAGAGAGATAATCATTTCTAGATAAATTTTGGTGGGATTACAAGTTTGAATTTCAAATTGAAGATCAACAAAAAAGATGCATTGGATATATGATTTAAGTTTTTTTAATTACTCATTACAAAATTTAAAAAAATTTCCTAAGCTTATGTAATTAGAAATTGTCAGCATAACTTAACCTGAAGCAAATAAATTAAACTAAATTAAACATTTTCCATGTTTTCATCATAACTTTAGATAACCTCACACAAAATTGCATTACATATTATGATCTAAAGTTATTAAAAAGTTGAAAGGTGTTAGAATGAGTGAGTTTTTGGAGTTTTCAGTCATTTAGCGTTCGTCACCATCAGTTTTGTCTGTATTACTGTTATAAATAGCCCCTCTATCTCATATCTATATTTATGCTATGTTACAATGACGTCCCTATCTAGAACTGTTTTCTTTAGTAATGCATTTTAGGAAAATATCTAAAGTACTGCTTTACTTAGTGTTTGTGTGTGTGTGTGTGTGTGTGTGTGTGTTATGGGATTTAAAGATAATTTTTTTTTTATCTTGCCTGTGTAGTACTATGATTAACACTGATTAAATAACAAAGGAATATTTAAGTTATTTATGTCTATTTTTGAATCTTACCATTTTTTTGACTCAGCATCCCTAATATTTATAACTGTTGTTACCTGTAAACAAACTTTTTATTTTGACCTAGGCTGATATAAATGGTAGTTCGTAACTGGCCTCGGTCTCCCTCCCCATCAGACACACGTATACAATATCTTCATAATCCAATAAAAAAATAATATAAAAACTATTTATTTCACATTTACACACTTAAGTGCACTTAATTCCTTGTAAGCTTTCTTTCCTGTTACCACATGTCCTGGTCAGGAATGTGGTGAAAGGTTAAAAGCAATGTCCTAGTTTTCAGAAATAAATAAAGTGATGAAACTGGTTATTAGAAGTAACTATATAAATGTATAATAGACACAAGTGTGACTTTATCTTGACATCACATGATTGTTGTAAATGAACATCATCATCATACAAGGATGGTTATTAATTTGCAATCATTTGTGAAAAACGTGTCTGACCACGGGGAAATATAATCTTGCTTGGAATCAGGTGAGGTTTAGGAACAGGGAGGGCATCCAACTGTAGAAAAACTGCCTCAACAAATTCTGTCTGACCCATGAAAGCATGTACAAGTGGGTGTTAAATGATGATAATGAAAAAAAAGAAAACCCTTACAGATCCTGTTGACAATGAGCTTGTTTAATAGTGAATAGGATCAGCAGAGTTTTGTTTTACTGACTCACTCTCTGATCCTAATTCCTTTTTTGTAAGAAAAAGATCATCTTCTAAACAGGGATATTTATCATCATTGTTTCAACATTCACTTTTCCACAATTGCATGTGTCAGAATTCATTGAAGCAGATTTTCTGCAGCTGGATCCTCTTCCTGTCACCAACCCATATCTATTTCTAAGCAAGGTAATATTTCCTCATGGGCAGACATGTTTCCATAGAAAATTGGAAACAAATGACATTGCTCATGTGAAAGTAATGCTTGTTTACAACTTTTGCATGAAGTCAAGACACACACACGTGTGTTAGATGGGCTTCTTCCAGTTTCCATCTACCAAACTCACTCAAGGCTTTAGTCAGCCAGGGATTATATGTAGAAAACACTTGCCTAAGATGCTATGCAGTAGGACTGAACCTGAAACCATGTTGTTGGGAAGCAACTTTCTTATCACATAGCAAGCCATAATTATTTTTGTTTATTTTATTATCCATAAATGATTTCTCTCCATATAGAAGGAACACTTTATTGGGAGAGAGAGAGAGAGAGAGTTGGATATGCACTTGATGGTGGAACATGTCCAGTGATTGCAGTTAATCTGGAAAGAGAGAAGATGGACATGTTGAGTGTGAAGGATTATCTTGAGATAAGAAAACCACTTAACATCAAAAGTCAATGTATACAATGTCAGCCATTGAATGCCAGCAATATGATGTCTGTATATGATGTATATTGTGAAAAACATCATGAGTTGTTGACATATGGAGAATATAGAAAAATGAAATTGATGGATAGGGTTCTTAAATAAAAGAACTGTAGGGATTGAGTAGCTATATCAGGTCTAAGAAAACTAGAGATCACAGATAATTTATATGCAAATTCATCCTGCTTCTTCCTTCTAGCTTCTTCCTTGCAACTTATGCTTACTGGTTGAGGCTGACTCATAAGGGCCGGTTTCCCAGTTTCATGGTGTATAAGTTCTCCACCTGGACAGGATGCTGGTTCGTCATGAGATTTCTCATTGTTGCCCAGTCCAGGAATTGAAACCACAATCTTACGATCATGAGTCTAACACCGTAACCACTAAGCTGCGTTCCTCCACTGAGGGGACAGAGGACTGTCATGAGCTGTAAGATTCATTGGGCTAGAGCTTAATTGGTTTCTGTGGTGTATAAATAACTGAGACTACAATACTTAACCATGAATTGGATGATGGTATGTTGTAGGGTCAACTTCTAAGCTGCTACTGGAAGTCATTTACAGCTGAGTAGATTGGAGCATTGTGAAATGAAATGTTCTGCTCAAGAACACTATGCACCACTCTGTCTGGGAATCAAAACCATGATCTTACAATTGTGAATCCAATGCCCTGATCACTAGACCACGTGACTTCATGGTTGAGGAGAGCCAGGCTGTTAATTGTGTATGATATCATAAAGAACCTTAATTCTAGGTATCTACCTATATGTTTTTTTAGATGTAAAATTAACCAAGTGGACAGGCTATTGGATTAACCATCTCCAGGTACTGAGTTCTGATATATTACAGGTGTTCCATTCTGTATTTGGATGGTACACTTTATTTTATGTTCCCTATTTAACACAGCTGTTGGGAGTAGCTGGAATGGTGCCAGTGATTGGTATGTAGGCTAAAACATGGAATATATTATAACTGGGAGCTTGGGCTGGTGGGTAGGGGACATTCAAGCTACAACAATAACTTTTAATGTTGTTGGATTGGGTTTAATCCTTTTGTTACTATATTTCTGTTGAAATTCATTTTGAAACTAAATAATTTAGAGAAATAATTTAGTGGTTATTAACTTGGGGTTTGCAACATAAATTAACATGAAACTTTGATGGAATGTTTTAATTTAGATTGCTTTAACTCTTTAGCATTCATATTACTTAGTCAAATGTGATGCTTGTTTATTCACATTGTTTTGAATTAATTCTGCATTAAGTTTGTAGTTTCATGATTTTGATGATGTGATTGTCTATTTTTAAATGACGTTGTAGGATAAGTGTGAGAGGCTGGATCTAGCCAGTTTGATTATAAAACAAGTAGAATATTTAGGCTGGATATGGCTGGTTTAAATACTAAAGAGTTAAAATAGTTTTGTGTTGTAGAACCTGGCAGGTTAGTATCACATGGATCAACCCTTTTGGTAGTATATTTCTTTTGAATGACGTTGCCTTTATTTCAATTAATTTTGAAAATAATTAATAATTTTGTAAAATAACTTTGCAGTTTTTAAGCCAGAGCTTTGACAAATTTAATCTTGCTGGAAATTTTAATTTAGATCACCTTCATTTGAATAATAGGACCAGGAGTGATCTCAAGGAGGCTAGGATCAAAAGGGTTAAAGCTTTATTGCAACACATAACATAAAATACGTAACACTAAAATTTACATCAGGGAGAGAAACTCTCAATAAATCACACAGCTTATTTGCACCATAGTTTTAACATGTGTAAAATTATGTTAAGTTAATGTTTATATTTTTACTTATTTTTCATTTATTTACTAAGGTGGACTTGTTGCACCCCACTCCACTTTATTGATGAATTCAAAGTAATTTCCAAAAAGGAATATTCTTGTAATCATTTTATTGAAGTTTTGTTTTTTGTGTTTGTTTTCTTTTAATAAAATAGATTAACTGTCATTGTTTACTAACGTTCGCTTTAGAATTCTTGTATCATTATCTTTAGATCTTTTACATTCTTCATTTCATAATGGCTTTTAGCCATCAGGCAAAGTGATATTTATTATCAGCTTAAGTGATATTATTATAGCTAGGTTTCAATGTGCACTACTATAATTGTCTTAGAGAATGAGCTGCAAATTACAATTATGGTATTAAGATTAAATGCAGGCATGACTGTGTGGTTAAGAATTCACTTTTCCCTCCAGAAGTTTTGGGTTCAGTCCCACTATATGATATCTTGGGTGTGTGCTTTCTACTATAGTCTGGACTGACCAATGCTATGTGAAAGAATTTGTTAGACAGAAACTGAAAGGTATGTGTGTGTTTTATATCCATTTTTTTGCGTGCCAACATTGGTTAGATAAATTATCAAGGCATTGTTTAACAGCTGAATGCCCTTCCTGCTGATAACCTTTATCTGTTTTTCAAGTAAGGAATCCCTTTATTCCCCATGACTTTGAAAGTATGAAGCAAGCATGGAACTTATTGACAGGAGAAATATCGAGTAAACTGAGTGAATTTTGTGTCTTTCAAATGAGTGAGTGAAGACTTAAACATAATGCACATACATGAAGGCACATAATCACACACACACACACACACACACACACACACACACACACATGCATGCGCAACAGGCTTCTTTTTCAGTTTCTGTCTGTTAAATCCACTTGTAAGGCTTGAGATACAGTTTGTCACTTGTCTAAGGTGCAATGCAGTGAGATTGACATGTGTTTTTGTCCCAGTGATGAAAAATTAATTGATTAATTAATCATTTATTATTAAGATGGCAAGCTGGTAGAATCGTTAGCACAACAGGCAAAATGTTCAATGGAATTTCGTTCATGTTCTGAGTTCAAATTCCGCCAAGGTCGACTTTGCTTTCCATCTTTTGTGGTTGATGAAATGAGTACCAGTTATGCACTGTGGTTGATGTAATCGACTAGCCTCCCTCCTCCAAAATTTCAGGCCTTGTGCTTATAGCAGAAAGGATTATTATTATTATTAACGTGACAAGATGGCAGAATTGTCAGCACATTGAACAAAAATGCTAGATTTTTATGTACTGGAGTCAACCTTGCCTTTTCACCCTTTCAGGGCTGATAAGATAAGTACCAGTGAAGTACTGGAGCTCAATGTAATTCACTTCCCACTCCCTTCAAAATTGCTGGCCTTGTGCTAAAATTTGAAACTATTATTATTATTATTATTATTTTAGATGGTAGAAACAATAGGATATTTGACCTAATGCCTTGTATTCAGTCCCACCCACCCTTATCTTCCACATTCATTTTGTGCCAGGGTAATTTTGTTTTTCATTCCCATGGACTTAATAATATCAGGTATCTACTGCATTGAATTTTATCAGCTCTAGCACTCTATAAATAAATGTGTGGCCTTGGAGTCACTAATCTCTTAACTTAAAAGCAGTGAGTTTGAATGTTTGTATAAAGCCACAAATTTGAAAGGAAGAAATAAAGTGAACCCTGCAATATTACTGGTATTGAGTTTTGTTATTAGCCGTCAGAGGGAAGAAAAGTGAAGTTGATGTAAAAATTAAAATATACTTCTACTACTACCACCACCATCACTACTACAGAAGTGTATCATGGTTGTACGTTTTTGTTGTAACGACAGGCTAAGCTCAGTTTCTCTGAAATACATAACACAAAATACATGTCACCATCATACATCTGTTTTTTCCCTGCTGGCAGAGGTTGGATGGTTGTTTTCCAACAGTATCCCAAGAGATAGAAAGGTATTAGGGATTTCTTTAGAGAGTTTTTACAACACACATCCACACACACACATCCACATATATGTACTTATATATTCTTTTATGTTTCAGCCCCAAGGCTGTAGCTATATATATATATCATCATCATCATCATCATCGTTTAACGTCCGCTTTCCATGCTAGCATGGGTTGGACGACTTGACTGAGGACTGGTGAAACCGGATGGCAACACCAGGCTCCAATCTAAATTTGGCAGAGTTTCTACAGCTGGATGCCCTTCCTAACGCCAACCACTCAGAGAGTGTAGTAGGTGCTTTTACGTGTCACCTGCACGAAGGCCAGTCAGGCGATACTGGCAATGGCCACGCTCGAAATGGTGTCTTTTATGTGCC
>NC_068982.1:74943440-74958325 GCF_001194135.2 Octopus bimaculoides | reverse complement strand
GAGAGTGTAGTGGGCGCTTTTACGTGCCGCTGACACGAGGGCCAGTCAGATGGTTCTGGCAACGACCATGCTCAAAAGGTGTTTTTTACGTGCTACCTGCATGGGAGCCAGTCCGGTGGCACTGGCAATGACCATGCTTGAGTACTGTTTTTCACATGCCACTGGCACGAGTGCCAATCAGGCTGTACTGTCATCGGCCACGTCAGCGAATTTGATTTGATTTTGATTTCACTTGCCTCAATAAGTCTTCGCAAGCAAAGTTTATTGTCCGATGAATGAGGGGTACTCATAAGTGGGCTGGTTACGCCCCGCATTTAGATGTACTTATATATGTATATATATCTAATATAATAAATGTGAAAACTAATTTGTGTGTCAGTGTGTCACACTTTAAACCCCCCCCCCCTCACTCTTCAGTGACACTCCTACTATTCCTCATGATGGAGTAAGAGTAATAGTAGGCATAGAAACGATGAGGGCTGTGGCAAAGACAGACAAAATGAGAGAAAGAAAGAGAGACAACGAAATTTAGGGAGAGTTGATGATGCATTATTAAAAGTAGTAGTGTTGATGGTGGCAGTGGGAGTAATAAATAATAAGAGAGAGAGAGAGAGAGAGAGAGATGATGTACAACTTTGTTTAACCATGTCTCTTTGACTGCAATTCCTGTGGCCAACATACTGAACACTATCATCTTTGTTTTATTTTTTGCTTTCTTTAATACACACACACTTCAAATACACTTTAATTGAAATAAAGTTTCCCCAATATTAAACATATCTAATGTAATAAATGTGAATGTCAGTGTGTCACACACTTTTTCAACTTTATTCCTAGGGGCCCAACATATACCATGCATGCACACACACACACACACACACACACGTGTTAATGTCTGTATTGCTGCTTCCTTGCCTTGACATTGTATGATAGTTGTAAACAAATGTTACCCTCATGCAAATGTCCTGCCTTTCCTACCTAGGTTATTTCTGACTTTCATCACTCTGGGGTTTAGCACAGACATGACAGTACAGTTAAGAAACTTACTTTGCAACCACTTGGTTTCAGGTTCAGTCTCACTGCATGGCAACTTGAGCAATTGTCTTTTACAATAGCCCCAGGTTGACCAACTCCTTGTGAGTAAATTTGGTAGAGGGAAACAGTGTGGAAACCCATTGTACATATGTGTGTGTGTCTTTGTATTTGTCCTCCCCATCACAACTTACCAACTGGTGTTGGTTTGTTTATGTTCTCATAACTTAGTTTGGCAAAAGAGACCAATAGAATAAGCACTAGGTTTTAAAAAAAGCAAAAAGTGCTTAGCTTGATTTGACTAAACCCTTCAAGGCAGTGTCCCAGCATGGCCACAGTCCAATGACTGAAACATGTAAAAGATAAAAGATAATCTTTACACTGTATGAGCAGCATGTAATTAGAGCCTGTATGGTCATTCAAAATGTTAGGTCTTATTTCTGAAGATTTCTCATGGTAAATGCACATCCTTCACAGAGCAGAGATTGCTTTTAAGAGAATAGTCTTTCTCTTTAGAGTTTGAAACTATTCCACTCTCTACTAAATATTAACGCAGTGGAGACCCACATTGGAGTATTCAGTACTGTTGATATATGCATGCATATGTCCTAGTCCACATCCAGAGAAAAACCATTTTACTGAATGGCATGAAACCATTCACATCCATGTTTCAGCCTCTCCCCATACACAGTCTCTTCTCTCTGCTTTTCTCTTCTGCTACTACATTGGCCTTTGTCAGTTACAGCTGGCCAGTTTGTGGCTACCTCCACTTACTCTCAACTCATTCCCCTTCTTAACACTGTGTCCAACCCCAACACCCCTGCACTAAGTGCTATGCTCAGTTCTTTCTCACCACAATGTCATCTCTCTTTGCAATTATTATCTTGTAATGATTCAAACAAAACATTAACAGCATCATTCTACCTGTCATGGAAGGTTTACAAAGACTATAGGCAATGCCCCTTCACCCAGCCCAAACTAATATTCCCCCAAGCATTACAACAATAAGGTACAGTAGAGATTTATTAATGACATGGCAAGTAGCTAGCCTTTTTGTGTGGTAAGTAGCTTGCTTACCAACCACATGGTTCCGGGTTCAGTCCCACTGCGTGGCACTTTGGGCAAGTGTCTTCTACTATAGCCTTGGGCCAACCAAAGCCTTGTGAGTGAATTTGGTAGACGGAAACTGAAAGAAGCTTGTCGTATATATATATATATGTATGTATGTATATATATATATATGTGTGTGTGTTTCTGTGTTTGTCCCCACACCATCGCTTGACAACCGATGCTGGTGTGTTTATGGCCCCGTAACTTAGCGGTTCGGCAAAAAGAGACCGATAGAATAAGTACTAGGCTTACAAAGAATAAGTCCTGGGGTCGATTTTCTCGACTAAAGGTGGTGCTCCAGCATGGCCGCAGTCAAATGACTGAAACAAGTAAAGAGAAAGAGATATAAATTCTAACTTGTACTTTTATTGGCTGGATGGAGTTTATTGAGTTAGATCTTGTGCAGCTGGATGCCCTTCCCATTGCCAACTCTCACATTTCCATGTAAGGTAATATTACACCGTAGCCTGATGTTTCAGTAGAACATTGGAAATTAATGACACTGTTTGTATGACAAGGATATACAGACAGGCACGCATGCACACACACACACACACACACACACACACACACACAGTAAATGGTAAGCTATTGTCCAAGTGAATGTCCATTGTGTAAGATAGAAATATTTTGCAATAAACAACCAAGACTTGTCTAATTGTGCAAAATATAGAGATATTAGATGGTGATTTTGTTGCTTAGAGAAAATATTGTTTACTTTCTGTGTAAGCAACAATATAAACAAAGGAAATATCACTAAATGTTGTCAACATTGCACCTATTTAGCATAGATAAGGAGTAAGCATGATCGTCTTACCATCATTGACATGGCATATATTTAACAGATGGTAAATAATTTCTCTTTCATGCAGCCCTATCAGCACCTTGGTTTCTGTTTTATTTGGGATAATATCAGATATATTTCACTGTTGAATTTAGAGTATTTTCTTTCTCTGATATGCTTGTCTGGTTCTGTATTAAATGGTGCATCGTATGAACCCTTTTGATACCAACTTGCCTGAAACCACCCCTGATTCTGTGATACAAACTTCCTGTTTTAAAGTGATAGAAATTAAAACCTTCCAACAGAATTTCATGGTCATTTATGTTTCAAACATTAGCATGATGCTTCTGGTATTTTATTAAATTTTCTATTATTTTCAATAGTAATTAAAAGCGATTTCAGCAGAAATATAGTAGCAAAAGTGTTAATCATGTACATCTAGCTGATACACACTCATGTCATACATGCATAGGATCTGTTACATGCACACATGCATTCTCAAACACTTTCTCTCGCTTGGACATATGTACACACACACACACACACACACACACGCTCATGCTGTTTGCCTGCCTCTCTTACATGGCTTCTAAAGCTAAGCTTCATTCAGAAACTAGATTCTGTTTGCAGCACAAGGTTTCTGTTTTGCAAAACAAAATATTTGTATCAGATATGTTCATGATATAAACCAAATGAATAAAATACTTGATGTTGCAGCTAATACAAAAGTCTACTAATGTGAAAGTGTTTAATATCATCATTGTAAACCACTAATATAAACTACTCCTATGATGCTAATACTGAACTGAAGTCTTGTATTATCACTTACCTAGGACCTCCTTTGTTGACTTCAACTCACTGAGCTACACTTTTTTTTCTACTTCATTTTGTTTTTGTAAGTGTCCTGTGTGTTGAAAGAAATCAAAGTGCTATAGGAGAGTGATGTATTCCACTGGTTTTCACAAAGAAAGATCAGCCTCTCTCCCTCCAAATATATATAAATTTTGTTGCCCTCTTCTCCCTCTTTATTAATAATTATCATTATCATTTCATATCCATGTTCCATGCTGGCATGGGTTGGACAGGTTTGACAGGATATGACTCATTCTGGAAATGCCTCATACTCTGCTGTTTACTTTAGCATGGTTTCTGTAGTATGATGCCTGTCCTGCCTAATGCCAACCACTTTACAGTGTCTACTGAGTGTTTTTCTTTTTCATGCTACCAGCACTAGTGTAAGTTGTCATGCATTTGGCATGACTGAGCTCCCCCCCCCCCCCATCCCCAAGAGGTAGCTTTCTGCTAGGAGGTGAGAGATTGAGAGAAGGAGCCAAAACAGAGCAGCTTCCTCACTGTAGAGGAGGTATATAACTACTCAAACTGTAGAAGAGAGGGTAGGAGTGAGCAGAATGTAGCTGGGAAGTGATAAAAATAGTAGGTGGATCCTCAAGGCACAAGATGAGTAGAAGTGAGTAGAAATAGAGCAAGATGTATGGATGAGTAGAGGTTGCAAGAGTGTATGGGGAATGGGTGAGTGTGAATATGATAAATGAAAAGTAGTTGAGAGGGTATTAATGAAAAGATAAAACAGTTTACATCCATATAATCCTCCTATCTTTGCCATAGTATTGAACTTGTTTTATTTTTTAGTATTTCAGATTATTCTGTTAAATGTTTTGAATTCATTGTTTTGAATTATTCATGCATTATCCCATAGCTTTGAGATTTTAATGATGTGATTGCATACTTTTAGAATGACATTGTAGGATAGGCATGAGAGGCTGGATCTTGTTGATTTGAACATAAAACAGGTAGAATGTTTGGGCTGTATATGGTTGGTTTAAATGCTAAAGTGTTAAAGTTGATAACTATCTTAATTTTATTAAATGTGGTACTGTATTTTCCCCCTTTTTTAATCCTTAAAGCTCCCACCACTGTAATAATAAGCACTGACATATTCAACTCCTATTGTACAGAAATATTCATGCCATACCAGCATGAAAAATTGGCAGAAATTTGCATTTGTTGTTCATGATGACTGTTTTGGTAGAACATTATTGTATTCAGAGGCAGATAAAACATTCCAAGTCTCTGCACTGTATAAAAATGTCTGTAGGACCATTACAGTGAACTTTAACAAGAAAATAAGGTATTTGTTTTATATTGAGAAGTAAGGTTTCTATTTTAGTTCATCATCATTGTAATTGCTTTAATGTTCACTTTTTCCATGCTTGCATGGGTTGGATAGAGTTTATTGAGGAAGATTTTCTACAGATTGATGTTCTTCTTGTTCCAACCCTCACCTGTTCCCAAGCAAGGTAATATTTCCCCATGGGCAGACATATTTTCATGGAAGATTGGAAATTAATGACACCACTTGTTTGGCAGTGACACTTATTTACAACTGTCACTCATTGTCAAGACAAGGAGACACAAGCACACACACAGTCTTCTTTTCTGTTTCTGCTTACCAGATCCATTCCCAAGGCTTTAGTTCATCCTGGGCTTTAGAAGACACTTGTCCAAGGTCCCATGCAGTGGGACTAGGTTCAAACTGATGTGACTGGGAAGCAAATTTCTAAACGATGCAGCCATATCTGTGCCACAGTCTAATAATAGCATTCCATTATAACAGCTGGCAAATAACTTTTTTTTTGTGGAAGTATATAAATGTGTTTATATATAAAAATCCAACTTCAAGAATAGTATAAACCACATTGAATGAAATGTGTGTGTGTGTGTGTGTATAAAACTGGCATGAGGCCACAAATTTGAAATGAATGGACCTAGTTTGATATTGAACTAACCCCAGTAAATGCTTCATGCCTATCTTAGTCTTTCCTTAGAGGAACAAGTAAAAGTTGATTGCAGCAACAACTAAGACTGCAGAAATTCCACTGCGCTTCGGTGTGTGTGTGTGTGTATCACATATAGGACATAAAGATTTCAAGTACTTGACCTAGAAATAATAGTGATTTAGTAGTTGTTGCAACGGTAGCATTAGTTATTATTGCACTAGCTGTAGAAGTTTGTGGTTTGTGATTGTTGAAGTTGAATAAGCTAAATTGTTTATTAGCTTTCAATATATAAAAATTTGAAAGCATTTTCTTCTTTCTACTCCCTCACTACTACTCTCTCTCTTCCTCTCTTATTTACTCATTCACTGTCTCTCTGTCTCTCTCTTCCTCATTCTCTCTTTTCCCCCCTCTCTCTTCCTCTCTCTCTGATATACACACACTTGCATTAATTTCTTGTGTTTCTCTTAGTATACATTTTTATGAACAAATTATATTTAACATTTTATATTTGTGTGTGTTTCCCGATGTGCTGCACAAAATGTAATTTTGTGCCAACTGACACTTAATTATTAATGTTTGCACATTCTGGAAAGAAAGCTAATGGAAAAAATACAAAAAAAAATAAACCCCAACAAATATAATAAATAAAATATTAAGCTAAAATAACCAAGCTTTATTTCTACCACTTCTCCCTCACCCCCCCACCTACCACATTCTGTTTTGTACATCCTTTAAAACCACATAATCAGATTTAACAAGTGGATTTTTGAATTGGTATCCATCATTGATTTTATTTTCAGTAGCCTCATATTTTTTTCTGTAATGACAGGCATTCCATTCTGTTCCTCCTGTTCCTTTTGAAAATTTGTAATTGGGACATTCTTGCTACTTCACGCATGACTAATTTCAACCCTAAGCTTCAAAGACAAATTGTAAAAACCAACCCTAATGTGATTGTGTATATGTGTGTGTGTGTGGGGGGGGGTGTAAGAAGTTCACTTCAGTTATAATCATGAGATCTTGGGTTCATTCACATTGCTTAGAATCTTAGGCAAGTATCTTTTACCATAGCCTTGAGTCAACCAAGCCTTCTGAATGAAATTGGGAGACTGGATATTGTATAGAAGTCCACAATATGGGCTTTACCTGCAATTAAAAGTCTAACTTTTGTATAATGTATCATCTTAGTTCTGCTAGAGAATCATGCCAGTGGAATACTTGGCCACTTATATGCTAATTCATTGAATAGGTAATTCAGTTGATTTTACAATTGGATGCTCATCTGTTGTTCTCAACAGGAGAGTCATTTATAGTATATGTAGTTTGTCTCCCAATTAGGATGGTCAAAGTTGTGCTGTCACTTTGGTGCTGTGGTTTGCATCTGCTATAAACCCTATAACTGTACTATGTTCAGATTTTGCAAGTGATGTTACATCTTTATTACTATATCATCAACATTTAATGTTTGTCTTCCATGTTGGTATAGGGTGGATGATTCAACAGCATATGTTGTCATTTTCCTGTCAACAAATCTTGTGCTGGCTGTGTACTTTAAGGATCTGTGTAGTAAGGGACCTATTAATTAAAAGGCAGGTAAAGGTTAACAACTAGTAGGGCATCTGGCTGTAAACAAAAATGCCTTAATATATTTGTCTAATCCATGCTTGCATGGAAAACCACGCTGAACCAGAAATCCTGCAGCTGTGAAGCAATGATTCAGCAATGACTACTAAGTTCTTGGTATATAATTGGCTTTATAGGTAGTTTTAAACTCCTCTGCTGTTGTCTAGAGAACAAAAGCATTCAGTAATGTCAGGATTTTTCACTTAAAAAATAAACATACTGGGTGCGATGAGTAAACTGTCACCATTTTATATTTTTAGTTTCATGCATGTGTAGTGTTTGTTTTTGATTTTGTCAACTACACAGTATAGTAGGGTCAGTTGGGCACTGTCTGTGAGAAAAACAGCACCATGACGCAATTCACTTTCCCAGACATTTGGAAACATGTACTGTGTGGCATTTGTGCCAGAAGCTCCAATATGAACATTTCAGAGTTTTTGGGTGTCAATCTGAGGACATGTACTGAGAGTGATAAAAGTCAAACAGTCAGTCAGCATCATGGTGTTTGGAGTGATCATTAGTGATGGCGACGTTATGCCTCCATTCATCTTTCCACATGGCCTCGACTCAACACAGAAGCCGACATCAAGTGCCTGGAGGAGGTAGTGCTGCCCTGGGTCAAGAGGGTGGCTGCTGAAAGACCCTATGTTTGGCAACAGGACTTTGCACCATGCCATTAAGCAGGAGAACCCAGTCGTGGTTGTCAGACAATTTCTGCAACCACATCACCCCTAACATCTGGTTACCTAACTCCTCAGACTGCAACTCCCTTGATTATTATATGTGGGATGCAGTCGAGCAAGAGACCAACAAAACTTCTTGTAATATCAAAGATGGACTGAAGGCAAGGATTATCTCAGCACTCACCAACTTAAACAAGGAGACCATCCAGCAGAGTTGCAGGAGATTCTGAAGTTGTCTGGAGGCTGTGGTTGAATCCAATGGTGATTTTATTGAATAGATTTACTCTTTAGTATTTCAAGATATTTTTATGTAATTTTGGTAAATATATCTGTTAAAATGAGATGTCAGCGTTATTTTCATTTTTGTGTAATTTAGAGGACAATATATTCACTGCACTCTGTATGTACACTATATCTAAATATTATAAAACTGAATGTCTGTATGTAGTAAGTTCTTGGCCATAATCTTGTTCCTAAGTTACTAATTTTGTATGGTGTTTTTTTTTTCAAGGAGGTTAGCTAGGTTATGTAACTTTTTCTGATTCTTACTGTAAACACTAACAAGGTCAGGGAGTTGTGTAAGTTAAGAAGTGGCATATGTGAATTTCTCTGATACTTTCTCTAAACCTGGCCATGGTCAGGCATTGCTACAAATTTATTTATGAAAAATCCACTGATCTTTTAGAAATAAGTTCTCACTTCACATTTTTAGAAAACCTAGAAACCCTAAGCTTGTCTATTTTTATCTCTGAACTGAAGATAATTCACTAAGCTATTCTTCTACATCTGTTTACTGGACACCTATCAACTGATTCTGCTAAGCAGTATTTTGTTAGATGCAGTTTTAGTTTAGCAAAAACAGTCAGCCATTCCCGAATATTCAGTTAGTGACTTCACACACCACCACCACCACCACCACCTTGTGCTGTAGTTCACTGAAAGCCTTCTTCCTTAAATACACCAATCTTTCTTTTATGATAATCGATAATGGAATATAAGTGATAACATCCAAGAGTTACAGTTTTTATTCTTTTTTAGTGTTTTTCTACTTTGCTTGTGGCACAATTTCCCTTGTGAGTTGTTTGTTTTCTTCATAAATTCATTATTGTTATGGTGGGGACTCGGGTTTGGGATGAAGGGATGATTTTCTTCCAAATTGTCCTTTACTTAGCTCTCTCATAGATATGTCTTACTGACACAGTTCCAACATCTGCAAGCATGAGTCACCTAATTACTATGTTTAAGTCCATGTATATGATGGTTGTAAATGTGCATCACTGTTATACAAGCAACGTTGTTCATTGCCAGTTTTCCATGAAAAACATATTTGATCATATGGAAAAAAACTATCTTGCTTTGAAACAACAAATTTCGTCTGACCCATGCAAACAATGCGTATGGAAAATAGATCACCTGTAAGGACTTTTGCCATTGCTGTGGTCCAGCCAAGACTACTTACATGTCCCTCCTGCCTTTTCATTTAACTCGCTCTTAGAAGTTTTATATTTGTTAATCAACTACCTTGATTTTCTTAACGTCTGGGATCTACAAATGAGCACAATTTACTTTAACCCTTTAGCATTAAATCCGATCATATCTGGCCCAAATATTCTACATATTTTACATTAAAACTGACCAAATCCAACCTCTCACACCTCACCTACAATGTCATTCTAAAAATATACGAACATAGCATTGAAAGCTTGAAGCTACAAGGTAATCTGTGATTAATTCAAAACAATGTGAATAAATAATACGTTTGACCAAGAAATCTGAATTCTAAAGGGTTAAACTGAATTGTAAAGGTAGTCACATGGTAATGTAGAGAGAGAAGACTTGATTAAGCAGTTTTGATTTACATGTCAACTATGATTGATATTTACCAAATAAGAACTTAAAATTTTTGATCAATCTGAAAGAATATTTTCCTCTTCCATGCCGTATGAGTGATGGTAATACCCTGACATAGTGAAATTATATTATCGAGCAGTTCTGCATACCTGTTGGCCATACCAGTGATCTTGGAGCTCCTTGGGGTGGACCATAGCAATGGCATATGTCCTTACAGATGATCTATTTTCTATATACCATGAGTCACTTATTTTCCTGGAGCACAGCTGTTGCAGTATTTTCACTAACAACCTCAAAGGCTGCAACCCACTAGCATCTTGAAGGCTGCAACTCACTAACATCTTGAAGGCTGCGACCCATCCGTTTTCTATACAATAAGTGCCGAGAAGTACAAATGGCACAGGCACTCACTGCTGCTAAACATTTTGTATGTGTTATTATGCCTGGTAGTACACCCTATGTGTGTGTTGTAGTAAAAGACACTTGATCACTGCATGGAACTTAATGCATCTTCTACTATAACCAGGATTGATCAAAGCCATGTGAAAGAAACCAGTGTGTTTGTGTGTGTGTGTGTGTGTGTGCATGCATGCATGCATGCATGCATGCTTGCACACTCCCATGTCTTGATGTCATTCATTTCCAGTCTTCCATTAAATACATGTTTGGCTATGGGGAAATACTACCTTGCTTGGAAACAGGTAAGGGTTGGAAACTGGAAGGACATATAGCCATAGAAAATCTTCTTGAACAAATTCCATCTGACCCATGCAAGCATGGAAAAGTGGACAATAAATTTATGTCATAATTTTACATTTGTTTCCATGTTGGCATGCTTTGGTTCAACAAGATTCTGTGTGTGTGTCTGTCTGCATCAAGTTGACATCCTTCAGTGGAGACAAACCAACCTGTCTTTAACAGCAAAAACATCAGGCACTCTTCATTTCAAGGAAACATTCCTCCACACCAAATCACTAGCAGTTCTTACTTATAGCCTTCATAGTTGCTCAAGAGGATCCCTCCCAGGGAAAGCACATCCTTAACATAGCAAGGACCACATGCTAAAGATTAGCCCTTCTCATCAGTGCCGGAAGTATTTCAGCCCCTTCAAGAACTGCTGATATTCCACAAAGCCTGAATGAAGTCCTGAATGGAGTGCTGCTTCTACATCTGGGACAGTGTTGATGATACACACATACATACATACATACATACCCTGAACTTTATCCACAGACAGGCCACTCAACTCATAGGCATTCCGTCCTTAACAAACAGGTATGCTTTATTTTTTGGCTCACAAGTTTACTGTTTCCTTTCTGTCTTTTTTATTGCAACTGATAGTTTCTCTTCTCAGCTGGCTGACTGGTCTCAAACTTCTACCACTCATGCATAACTAACCCACTTGTCTTTCTACTATTTCTCTCTCCAGCCTCACATTAACCATTATACCCATTCCTTCTCCCCACCTCTCCTCCAGAACATTTGTTTTCTGAAATCTCTCTGCTGGTATCTTTCCTGCAGGTGTTGACCTGTTACAGCTTAACATTAATACCATCAATCTCATCGGTTTTGAAGGGTCTTTAAAAGTCATGGCCACTACCACTTCCTCTAGACTCAGCAAGAACAAAAGCGAGTCTCATATTTGAATTTCATTTTCTTTAGAATATGTTTTTATTGTTAAAACATCAATTTTTAAACATCAAATATCAATGCATAATAATAATCAGGGTGGAGGTAAAACAATACAAATAACATTAGCAGATTCTATTTTATTCTATTGTTCCAATTCATTAAGAAATCTTGATTTGTAGAAATTATAAATTGAGTTGTGACAAGATTCCTATCAGACATTGCTGCCACCCATTATTGCTCTAATTCCTACTACTGCTGCTGCTGCTGCCAGCCTCTCTTTTACAATCATTAATATTTATATGTTTCCAAAGGTAATGTTACTGTTGTTGCTGTTGCTTTTACTGCTGCAACTAGTGTATATATTGTCAATACTTTTTACTTTTAAACAGCTCATGGGAAGTTCAATCAATATTCTGACCCAGCTGTTGTTGAAAACTTTCCATCTCGTTGACTGCAGCCTTCTCCAGTAAAAATGGAAGTTAACGAGAAGCATTCAGCGATGTTTGCTCTGCAGATGCTTGCAGAAATCTGTGTTAGAGAACACGACGAGAAAATAACTTGTTTAAACTGGTTACATCCATATTTACTCTCTTATCCTCTCATCTTAGTTTTCCTTTTGGTGTAGGGGCAGGGGCAGGAGCATTACTTTTACTTGCAGATCAACTGCATGAATGATTGCACTCAATGGCTTAACCATACTTTACTCAGCAATGTTAGTGACAGTAAGTTGTGAAATGGTAGAGGTTTGGCAGTAGATAGTTTTACAAGGCATTAGTTAAGTATCTAATTGTATTAATCAGTGGAGTGCTTTAGAGAGAGTCTTCTACAATTCTCTTTCATATCTTTTAGGCTCAATGAACTTAAAACCAATATTACAATTGTCTGTTAATGGAAACGTGTTTTATTACAAAGTAGCAGAAATACTCTTCATTATTTATTTAGGTTCTTGTTTTCTATGCAGGATTGTATTTAGATTCAACTAGCAGAATGTTGGTGATTATCAAATCACCTGAGTTGTACACTTTCAAACCACATAGGTTTATGGAGAAAATATTATAGAGATAGGTACAGGTATGGTTGTATGATAAGTTTGCTTCCCAACCACATGGTTTTGTGTTCAGTCCCACTGTATGGCACCTTGGACAAGTGTCTTCTACTATTACCCCAGGTTGACTAAAGTCTTGTGAGTGGATTTGATAGATAGAAACTGAAAGAACCTATCATATACATGTGTGTGTGTGTGTGTTATTGTCTCCTTTCCTTGACATTGCATAATAGCTGTAAATGAGTGTCATTGTCATGCAAGTTATGTCTTTCATTTCCAATCTTCCATTAAAACATGTCTGGTCATGGGGAAATATCTTACTTGGAAATAAGTGAGGGTTGGCAATAGGAAGGGTATCTGGTCTTAGAAAATCTGCCTCAAAAAATTCCATCTAACCTATGCAAGCATGGAAAAGCATCGATGTTAAAATGATGATTGTTTCTATGTGATAACTTATAATACAGATTTTTTGGAAATATCACATTAAGTATTTATTACCTTGCATTTGAATTATGCAATACAAACAGCTCTTGATTGAAGTCTTTATTTTATATAACAAACTTAACATATGGGTATCACTGAAAAGCCAAAAGCTGCCATTTTTATATGAGAAAAATTTCCAGCACAATACATCTGTAAAAAGATTAGATTTTTTCCCCAAACAAAATTGCAGCTTTTAGCTTTTAAACAATACACATGATAAGTATGTTATAAATTTACTACCTTATATGTATAACAAGCAAAGATATACTACCATACAAATATAACAAGCAAAGTAATGAGAGTTGTTTGCCTTGATGAAGTTTCTTAATTTAAGCATGAAGCAATAAATGTATCCCAGTATTGAAGGGCAAAACTGCCAAAAATTTGTTGGAGTGTGTTCTTGGCTGAGGTCCTAAAATATATAACCATTCCTACATTTATTTATTCTTTTGCATCAGTTTCTTGTGAAAGTCAACATATTTGATTCTGTGTCTGTGTGCTGATATCTGGAGTTGGACTTGTGCAATATTAATTACATTCATTATTAAATTGTTTCTGAGAGCTTCTTCCTGATAATTTTGTGTAGCTGTGTGTTTTCACTTTATGTATATATTATACTGTTATACATATTAGTGAAGGCTTGTGGCTAAGTGGTTAGAGTGTTGATGTTATGATCATAAAGTTGTAGGTTCAATTCCTGGTTTGGGTAATGTGTTATGTCTTTCAGCAAGGAACTTCATTTCATATTGTTCCATTTTACTCAGCTGAAAATAAGTACCAGCAGGTTATTGGTGTACCCCTCCCCTCTCTCTTTCTCCAGCTGTCACATCCTCAATATTCCACTAGGTCAAGGCTGGGAGGTTTCAACAGAATGTCATAACTTCATAGTTACCTTTAAAAATTAGCAAAAGCATGGCACAAGCTACCAAGTTGTACTTGCAAGTGATTCTTGGGGAAGTGTAAGCATCACCATTATTATTTCATGCACCACTTCTCAATACCTTAAGTGCTACTTCAAGTGGCAGTAGAAAACAATTCAGTAACCTCCACTCCAACAAAGTATCAGCATAGAGTTACAACTGTTATGTCTAGAAAAATATGTTTACAACATATTACTAGACTGCAATTAATACTTCCACTAATTGGCCATGAATCTAATTAATGGTGAACTTATATTTCATGACCACTCTATACTTATAGTAATTAAAGATACAAAAGAGAAAAAAAATTGAAAGTGTTGGTCAAAGAAATCCAAAAGTGGTAATTATTCACTTTTAATTAAATAATTTTCTCTTTCCAGATTGGTGCAATGTTTGACAGTTTATTCTTTAATCTGTTGTTCAGAATTTACAATCATTGTATGCATGGGAGTGGTGGTGGTGGTGGGCACTTAACGACCAAACTACTCAATTACTTAACCTTATCATTGGGCGATTTCTTTTCTATTTGTTCTTTCTTTTATCTTTTACTTTTTCACTCATTGGATTATGGCCATGCTGGGACACCACCTTGAAGGGTTTTAGTAAAATAAGTCACTCCCAGTACTTAGTGTTTTTTTTTTTTTAAGTTTGGTGTTTATTCTGTTAGTCATTTTGACTGAGCTACTAAGTTATGTGGATGTAAACAAACCAACACTGGTTGTGAAATGAGGGGGAGGTGTAACAAAGACCACACACACACGCACGCACTCATGTGCACAATGAGCTTCCACACAATTTGTTTACCAAAGTCATTGACAAAGCGTCAGTTGGCCCAGAGCTATAGTAGATATTTGCTCAAGGTGTTGTACAGTGACTAACCCCCACCCCCAATAAAAAGCATGTAGTTCCAAAGCAAACTTCTTA
>NC_068982.1:74940068-74943161 GCF_001194135.2 Octopus bimaculoides | reverse complement strand
TATATATATATATATATATATATATATATATATATATATATATATGAGAGAGAGAGAGAGATAAACCTGTCTTTTTTGAGCAGTTTGAATTTGCAATGTCTACAAGTATTTATGATGAGTAGCAGCTTTGACAGAAACCTAGAGCTGCAATTATTGATTTGAGTAATGTCAAATTATATCTACTATTTAGCCACTTAGTTGTATTATTGAAATTGTATTTGTTTGTCATGCCATTTATTACATGACATTTGATGGATATTAAAGCATGAGTTGTTGATAAGGCTCCATATGTATCATCATCATCATCATCTTGGCAGGATTGGAACTCAGAATGTAAGGAGCTACAAGAAATGCCACCAAGTATTTTGTCCAATATGCTTATGATTCTGCCAGTTATCTGCCTTGTTTAATTTATTGCAATGTTTTATTTTCATATGCTAGTATTAATGTCATTTGATCCATTTGTAATATAAATATATCTATATACATATATACTCACACACAAGCTAAAAAGTTACTCTTGTTTCTTTCAGTGATCCATATGTTCGGATTACTTTGTACAGAGGAGACCGGGAAGATGGTATTATCGATGTCACACAAACAAAAACTAAGAAAAAAGTAAGTTCCTAAATAAATATTCTAGTCATTGTTCTTTATCATATATATATATATATATATATATATATATATATATATATATAATTTGGGTATTCACATTGTATGCCATTTAAAGCCCATTCACTGTATTCAGTTACATTGTCATCAACAGTATGGATGTGAATGCCACTGGATTTACTTCAGGAATTCCTTCATGTCTGTGCAGTTTATAAAGTATGAGAGAAAGAAAATGGAATTCACTACTGTTATTCGCTATGATCATTCCAACCCATCGTTCACCTGTGCCTTGCAGGTGAGATGCTGTACAAGCGGTTGTGGTGCATCATACATGCAGATGTGTCTCCTGCAGTGACTTGTCGAAAGGTACTTCGTTCTTTAACCTCTATTTTGCTTATTGTGATCAGAATACATTTTGGTAGTTGTAGTTTGCTACTCATCTACAGGAGAAACTGGATACATGAGGGGTTAAAATGCTTCTAGTGAATAATAGTCTCATGAATTCCATTTTCTTTCTCCCATGTTTTACGCATTTGCACATGTGTGTGCACGCACACATACACACACTGTTGTTTCAGTTGGTCAATAAACATTGAAACTGGGAAACTTGATGATTTGAAATTAGGCAAGTAGAATAAATGAGCTCCAGCAGCTCATTTGTTCTACTTCTCTCATTCTGATTGGCTGACAGTCATTGCTGTCACTGTTTTTTAATTGCATGCTGAGAAGAAAGCTCTTGTCTAACAAACATTATGCAAATGTCCAAAATATATTTATATATCATTCCATCCATACTATTATACAAACAAACACACATATCTAATTATAAATATGTATAATGGTATTTATATTTTTAAAAGATGGTATACAGCTGCTGATGGTTGAGCTCAGTTTTGCTCTACATTCTAGAACATTTTGGCCAACAATTCTCTTTCTCTTCTTTTAAATAGATGTGTGATTATAGTTAGCAGATCCCACATTTACTTGTGATCCGTTTCTGAAATTGTACATTAAGAGGCAGAGGCACTGACAGACATGGCTGTGTGATTAAGATTGCTTCTCAACCATATGGTTTCTGGTTAAGTCCCATTATATAGCATTTTGGACAAATCTCTTCTATTATAGCCCAAGACCAACCGAAGCCTTGCAAATGGATTAGGTTGATGAAAACCGAAAGAAGCTCATTACTTGCACATGCATGCACATGCATGCACATGTGCACACACACATGTATGAGATGGTATGTTTGTGTTTCTTTGTCTTGACATTGTATGATTTATTGTAAATGAGTGTCACTGACATATAAGCAGTGTCATTCATCATTATCATCATCATAATTATTTCCAGTATTCTGCACAAGTAAGTCTGGCCATGGGGAAATATTTACCTTGCTTGAAAACAAGTGACAGTTGGCAACAGGAAGGGCATCTGACCATAGAAAATCGGCCTCAATAAATTCCAGCTGACCTATGAAAACATGGAAATATGGACATTAAAATAATGATGATCATTATCTCCCAATTACTTTGATCTGTTCAATCCAGGATTAATTTCAGATTTATTCTAGTCTTGTATGTTTTATACTTATTCACATCATTTTAATTTAGTTCATCCTCCACAATCTGAATTGCTAAGAGACATTTAAGATAATCCTTACTATCTCTATTATCCACATTCTACACAACTACAGTGCTCTACTAACTCCTGTACAAAAAGCCAGAGTCTTTGGTTGTTTTTATTAGTTGTTTTATCTGACCTTTCTTCTCCCTGAAAATACAAATGATACATTTCTAAATCTCTCAGATTTATGCAGTAGAGCACAATAAAGTAATTGTATGATGTCAACTTAATGTGATAGTCCCATGAAAGGGAAGAATGCTACTATTATTTAGCCCTAGGATACACCATTTCCTGTGTCCTTATGTTTTCAAAGTGAAGATAAGCACCTCCACCCAGAAGAGCCAGCATCCAAAGACTAGATGAGCAATGACTCTGAAACTAGGCTCTGGATGCTGGCTTTGCTGGGTGGAGGTGCTTCACTTTGAAAACATAAAGACACAGGAAATGTGTCAGTTCCAACAGGAAATGGTGCTTCTTAGGGCTAAATAACAGTAGCATTCTTCTCTTTCATACAACTGTTACATTAAGTTGACAACATGCTATCACTTTCCTCTAAGTATAGTAAATGTGGATTAATTTTCTTTATTCAGAAACAGGCTCATATCTTGCAGATGTCTTTATTGTTAAACCTATTCAAAACCAACTCACTGGAGACTGTCTCTGGATCTATGATATAAACTTTGTTTTAAATAATCTAAATTATAGATGCAGGTATGGTTGTGAGGTAAGAAGCTTGCTTCCCAACCATATGGTTCTGTATTCAGTTCCACTGTGTGGTATGTTATGTAAGTGTCTTCTACTGTAGCCTCAGGCCAACAAAAGCCTTGTGAGAGGACTTATATATACATATGTATATAT
>NC_068982.1:74931341-74939817 GCF_001194135.2 Octopus bimaculoides | reverse complement strand
TATATATATATATATATATATATATATATCTCATCATCATCATCGTTTAACGTCCGCTTTCCATGCTAGCATGGGTTGGACGATTTGACTGAGGACTGGTGAATCAGATGGCTACACCAGGCTCCAATCTGATCTGGCAAAGTTTCTACAGCTGGATGCCCTTCCTAACGCCAACCACTCTGAGAGTGTAGTAGGTGCTAAGACCAGTCAGGCGGTACTAGCAATGGCCACGCTGAAAATGGTGTATTTTATGTGCCACCTGCACAGGAGCCAGTCCAGCGGCACTGGCAACGATCTCGCTCGAATGTCTTTAGACGTGCCACCGGCACGAGTGCCAGGAAGGCGACGCTGGGCACAGGTGCCGTCACGATTTCGCTTTCGCTTGCCCCAACAGGTTTTCACAAGCCGAGTTTCGTGTCCTGCATAGGAGCCAGTCCACCGGCACTGGCAACGATCTCACTCGAATGTCTTTACATGTGCCACCGGTACAAGTGCCAGGAAGGCGACGCTGGGCACAGGTGTCATCACGATTTCGCTTTCACTTGCCCCAACATGTCTTCACAAGCTGAGTTTCGTGTCCAATGGAATAGACAACGTTGGCATGGGTGCCAGTCGTTGAATTTAGTTCGATTTCGATTCCGATTTCACTTGCCTCAACAGGTCTTCGCAAGCGGAGTTTAGTGTCCAATGAAGGAAGGTACGCATAAGTGGGCTAGCCCCTTATTTAGGTCTCACTTGGCTTGCTGCGTCTTCTCATGCACAGCGTATTTCCAAAGGTCTTGGTCAGGTGGCATGTAAAAACACCTTTTTGAGCGTGGCTGTTGCCAGTACCGTGTGACTGGCCCTCGTGCCGGTGGCACGTAAAAGCACCCACTACACTCTCGGAGTGGTTGGCATTAGGAAGGGCATCCAGCTGTAGAAACTCTGCCAGATCAGATTGGAGCCTGGTGCAGCCTTCTGGCTTGCCAGTCCTCAGTCAAATCGTCCAACCCATGCTAGCATGCTAGCGGACGTTAAACAACAATGATGATAATGATACAGATATATATATATATATATATATATATATATATATATATATATATATATATATATATATATATAGGCCTTTTTCAGTTTCCATCAACCATATCCACTCATAAGCCTTTGGTCAACCTAAAGCTATAGTACAAAACACTTGACAACCTGAGCCTACATGGTTGCAAATCAAGCTTCTCTGTCTATATCCACACCTGCAATTGTAGCTGCTCTTGTGCCTTTACAATATGTTCAACATTCCATGAATTGCATTCAATTCATTCTTATCCTTCAATCACTGCCTGCCTTCTATTTTTATTACTTATACCTTGCTGTTATTATGACAGAGGCTCTCAAACCAGGATATGCATACCTTTAAGAGTTTGAGAAAACCTTGGAAGGTATGTGTAGTTTGTAAAAAAACATTGGTATTTTGAAGTAATCACAACCAACTAAACACAACTTGTGGAGATCTTTTTTACTACATCCCTTCCATTTATTATTGTTTTGTACAAGGTTTTACAGTATTGTTTATAACCAAAAACAAATTTCATGCTAGACTGTTAATTGAGAATGATATGGAGATATGCTTGCCTGAAACTGTGATTAGAACTGTTAATTACCTTTTTAAAAACAAAATCCAAGCTAATTATCTCATAAAAATATAACATTTAATTCAATCAAGTTCTTACATAGACACAAAGCCAGAAGTTTGAGGGGAGAGAATAGTCAGTTATATTGACCCCAGTACTTCACCGGTATATTATCTTCTTGAACCTGGAAGGATGGAAAGCAAACTAGACCATAACAGAGTTTAAACTCTTTGAATTAAAATTAGATAACAAATAATTCATTCTATTCTGATATCCGTTTCACATTTTACTCTTCATCATCATCATTAGATGTCATCTGCTCTCAGCAGATTTTTATGCATTCACTATATGATACTTTAGTCCAGTTCTTGATGTTATGTTATCAAACTAGTTTCTTCTAAGCCTTTTTTCCCTTTCTAATAAGTCTTTGTATATCTTGTGCTCTTATTACATGACCAGAAGTACTTTAGTTATATTTTTTTAATAGCTAAAAGTAACGATCTTTTTGTATTTGCTAGTTGTAGCACTTCTTCATTAGTTATACATGGTGTCCCAACATTGCTGGGCATCATGAAGCAGTACAGTGGAAGAAAATATCTGAGAACTCCTACCTTGTAGCATAAAGCTTGTTAGTCTTGTTGTTCATGCAAAGAGAAAGTGAGAGAGAGAGAGATCTAATTTCTAAAACTAACACTATCAATTTCTTGGTGACTTACTGAGGAGTTAGGATTTGTTAAAGGGCAGATTTTCTGATTAATCTTAGACGTCTTTAGTTTCTAACTGTTAATGTCGAGCACATTTGCAACAACTGCTGCTGTATCAGATAAATATGAAGACTATTTATCTATGTATTATGAAGATATTTTTACTGATTAGGCTAATACTAGTAGTAGTACTACTACTATGCTAACATTTTTAATATCAGGCTATGGTGGTGGTGGCAGCAGCAGCAGCAGCAGCAGCAAAGGGGTGGAAGTATTATCAATCATTGCTTCGTTTATTTTGTTGTTGGTATTGATTTTATTAAGTACACCCTATCTAAATTTCATATTTTGCGAAGATTGTTTGTATAACCTTGCATCAAATTGCAAAAGTAGAAATGCCATGTTCTACTGAAGCATTTTAAGCTGTGAATTGTTTCTTATTTAATCTGATGTTCAACTTATACATAATGGTTGTTCCTTTAAGAGTAGCTATTTTCTGTCAGTGATTTTTTTATCTTTGAATTAAATGTTGACCTGCACAAAAGATGTTAAAAGATTCTCTCTTTTTTTTAATAATTCCTTCCCACTCTTGTTAGAAATATTGAAATTCTGTCCTGATAGAAATAAATACTAAGACTAATACAAACAAAGGAATTAGAAATAATATATATTCTAATTACTTTAGACATTAAAGTGGCTGTACAGTTAAGAGGCTTGCTTCCTAAGCATGTGTTTTCAGGTTCAGTCCCACTGTGTGGTACCTTGAGCAAGTGTCTCCTAATATAGTCCTGGGTTTATTAAAGTCTTGTAAGTGGATTTGGTAGACAGAAACTGAAAGAAGCCCATCTATGTGTGTGTGTGTGTGTGTGTGTGTGTGTGTGTGTGAGCATGTGTTTGTGTAAACCCTTGCCTTGACATCAAATGTTGATTATAAATGAATGTCATCATTATACAAGAGATTTATCCAGTCATCCATGGGAAAATATTACATTGTTTGGAAACAGGTGAAGGTTTGTGAAAGGAAGGGCATCTAGCTCCAGAAAATTTGTATCAACAAATTGTCTGACCCATGCAAGCACTGGAAAAGCAGGCATGATCATTTTCTTAAATATTAGCAATATTGTAGTAGTTTTGCAAAAGGGAAGTTTTACTTTCTGGGTTGTTTACAACATTGAATTTTGTCAGTAGCATCATGTAGGATTTGACACCAGTATTTTGTCTGGTACGTTTATTATTTTTTTTATTGACCCTTGAAGGATGAATAGTAAAATTTGAACTCAGAACTCTCCTTCTATACTCTGTCAAGATTACCTACCCATTCACTCCTCCTAATCCTCTGTCTCTATTCTCTCATATACTCATCATGTACCTTGAAGGTACACTGCGATACCTCATCACCACCATCTCTTTTCTCTATTTCCAACTGGGGTAACAAATGTATCTCCTCTTTAGCAAAACATTGTTCCTCCTCCTCTGGCATAAAGATACCTCTCTCAATATTACACTCCAATTGTGAGTTATTTGGCAACCTCAGTAGTGCTGGTGTCATGTAAAAAGCACACTCTGTAAAGTGGATTGGCATTAGGAAAGACATCCAACCATGCCAGAGCAGACATTGGAGCACACTGCAATTGGGCCTGTTAGATCCTGTTAAACTGTCAAACCCATTCCTGCAAGGAACATGGACATTGAATGAGGATGATGACCTATGTATCCAGTGAATGCAGTTCTGGATGCATTATAACCAAAGCAGATGGAATGGTAGTGTCTTTAACATCATTGACCATAGGACTGCTCAGTCAAGGTTCACTTGAAGCTGAATGACAGTCCATTGACCTTTCTCAAATGGCTGAGTTCTTGGAATTATTTGATTAATTCTATGGCAACAAACATGTATCATAAAGTGATACCAATTTTACACTGTCTGCTCCAATCTCATTAACAAAACTAATTAGTTTCCAGTTTGTTTAATAGTAAAAAGAACAAATTAGCATAAAATACTAGCCTCAACACAAACTAGTGTGAGAAACCAATGAAGATATTGGAGATCAATGCAGTCCTCTGGCTCATCAGATCCCTCAAGCTGTTCCTTGCCGGCATGGAGACCAGATGTTAAATGGTGATTACACACACGTGCGCATATATATATATATATATATATTTGGATGTTTGAAATGTAATTGCCTTTTTTCACCACTATGAAATATGAATCAACCAATCATGCCAGAGCTAAAGTTGAATAGGTGGGAACTGTCTAGAGATAGTATATTACCTCTGCTATCCAGCAGTGTGTCACTCATAGTTATTTCAGTAATTAACCCCAATGGAAGATAAGAACTATATGAAACAACATATTCACGATTGTTTGCTGTATGAGTTTTGAAAGAAAAGTACTGCTATGGAAGCAGCGAAAAATATTTGTGAAGTGTATACAGATGCAGTGAAAGCTGTTACATGTCAGTAGTGGTTTAAGAGGGTCAAAGATGGCGATTGTGACATATTTGACTGGCCTCACTCTGGAAGACAACCTTTTGAATGAGCTTTTTGTATCAGTTTCATGTCAAAGTGCCAAACATTTGGCGCAAAGATTTGATGTGTCATGTTCAACTATCTCCGAACATCTCAAAGCAAATTGGGAAAACATGCAAAGAGGGAATTTGGGTTCCATGTGCTTACACTTGAGAACTGAACACAATGTTCCACCCTATGCAGAAGTCGTCTAACCAGGAATAACAACCTGTCATTTCTAGGCTTTGCATCAGAACAGAAAACTCAAAAGATAATGGTTATCATGTAATGAGAGGTCAGTGCAAACACCAAAACCAGAACTCCATCCACAAAAATCTTTGCTCTGTGTTTAGTGGAACATGAAAGGTATCGTCCATTACAAGCTACTGGAACATGGAAAGTCCATCAATGCAGATGTCTATTGCCAACAACTTGATCATGTAAACGAAAAATTACACCAAAAGCGGTTAGCTTTGGTAAACAGAAAAGGTGTTATTCTCTAGCATGTCCACACTCTTCAGAACAAACCCAAGAAAAAATAAGGTCATTTGGATGGGAAGATCTTCCACATCCGCCACACTCACCTGACTTAGCATCTACAGATTTCTATCTGTTCTGATCACTAGAATATTCTATAAGAGGCAAAACATTCAGAAACAGAAATTGAAAACAATCTTTCAGAATTTTTTCAGGAAAAGATATAGGTTTGTTTGAACGTGGCATAAAAAAGTTACTTTCCCATTGGGTTGCAGTCGTTGAAAATGATGGTGATTACATTTTTGATTAAAACTATTCAGATAAATGTAGTTTATATTTGTTTTGATATCCTTTCTGGTAGAACACAATTACTTTCTGAACACCCTAATATATATATATATATATATATATATATATATATATATATATATATATATATTGAGTAGTGAAGGCATGTGGCTTGGTGGTTAGGGTGTTGAACTCGTGGTTGCTAGATCATAGGCTCAATTCCCAGATTGCATAGCGTGTTGTGTTCTTCATTAGACCACTTCATTTCATGTTACTCTGCAATCATTTTGACATTTTAGGTGTGCACATTTGTGCACCTGTACTGGTAATGTCAGTTTCATGGTGGGAGTGAGTTTATGTGAGCACAAATATTTGATCTCTATAAACAAATCATCTGTGTGGTTTTTACATCGAGAAATTGTGGAAACATCATCTTTCGTTTAATGATAGAAAAGTCTATAATGGTGAGTTTGATGGCTTTTGAACAGGCTGTGGGATAAAGAATAAGACCTGCCAAAGGGATGATGACCTTAAGAGTCAGTGGCCATCCAATTACAAGATATATATGTGTGTATATATATAGATGTGTGTGTATATACATACAGAGAGAGATAGAGAGAGAAGCTTGGTGCAGTCTTCTGCCTAACCAGCTCCTGTCAAGCCGTCTAATCCATGCCAGCATGGAAAATAGATGTTACTTAATAATAATGATGATGATATATATATGTGCATGCGTAGGGACTTGGAAATTTCTGATTTGGTATGTAGGTGTGTATTTAGCCTACCATTATAGGTTGGACTGTAAACTGTTGTGAATGTAGCTCATCCAGCAGAATTCTAACAGAAAAGCCTGAGGTATATTCATTGAGTTTGTGGCAAACATTTGCACCAACTTTGTTATCAGCATTTCCAATATGTATGGATGGTACTACACAAACTTTCACCATTTAAAACAAATCATCTGTGTAGATAGTCTAACAGCTATACAAGTCTGCAAGACTCTTGTATGTCAAAGCCAAGGAGAAAAATCTTCTGTGCGTGTGTGTGTGTGTGAGAGATCATCATCATCGTTTAACGTCCATTTTCCATGTTGGCATAGGTTGGACGGTTCGACTGGGGTCTGGGAAGGCAGGACGCTGCACCAAGCCCCACACTGATCTGGCAGTGTTTCTACAGCTGGATGCCCTTCCTAACACCAATCACTCCGAGAGTGTAGTGGATGCTTTTTATGTGCCACTGGCACAAACGGCCAGAGGAGCTGGCATTGACCATGATTGGATGGTGCTTTTTATGTGCCACCGGCATAGAAGCCAGTCAAGGTGGCACTGGCATCGGCAACGTTCAGATAGTGCTTTTTACATGCTACTGGCACAGGGCTCACAACTACAATTTCCATTTGATTTGATTTTGATATTGCTGATGTTGATGTACTTGACTCAATAGGTCTCCTCAAGCACGGCATGTCACCCTATGATTCAAAGTACTTTTGAATGGACTGGTTATGTGACACTGGTGTAGGTTACAGCTGTGGACTGACTTTATTTACTGGGTCTTCTCAATCACAGCATACCTTCAGAGGTCTCGGTCTTTTGTCATTGTCTCTGTGAGGCCCAATGTTCAAAGGTCATGCTTCACCACCTCATCCCATGTCGTCCTGGGTCTCCCTCTACTCTGGATTCCTTCCACTGTTTGGGAGTAGCACTTCTTCACACAGCTCTCCTCGTCCATCCGCAGTACATGACCATACCAACGCAAACATCTCTCTTGCATGCCACATCCAATGCTTCTTGAAACAGGTATATCTTGAATGCATAAATTGCTTATGACGTCCACCTAGCATGATTTACAGTTCCTGGTGTACGAAACGATATCCCGTTCTTTGAAATGTTGCCTAGAAAGATCATTGTTAACTCCCACAATTCTTGGCAATCATTTCACTGTTGTTTCTGCATAAAAAGATGGTATTCAAGAAATCCAAGAGTGGTAGAGCTGACATCATCAGGCACTTCATTGCTACTAGTTATGTAAACCTTCTTAAGTTTTATCCAGGTTTTTCTAAATCTTTTGAAAAACACCATGTCTGGACCAGAAGTTGCACCCATGAGTGTATCAAAACAGCTCCCAAAAACTAACTCAAAAAATGTGATGATGGCAAGCAAGTCGTTATTGAACAACTTTTCTAGATTTGTGCTGGCACCATTCACTTGACCTGTGTTGCTTGCTGTTGTATCACAGCAAAGTGCCTGAATTTTGTTGGTTATACCCCACTTCTCCACTGCTTGGTAAACAACCATGGCTTGCTGTTCTCCTGGAGATGATGGAATTTCAGGGACTCCCAACAATTGCTCCTTGCCTTGTAAAGTTACTATCATTGCCAGTCTATCAACCTTTTCAGCATCAGTAAGTGCTGGGGGCAGCTTTCCATCCCAGTGCAACACTAATTCTTGACAGCCATTTAGGTTAAATTTGTACTGAGTTTCTGAGTGTCTTGTTTCTCTAAATTTTATTCTAAGGCATTAATAATAAGTACACAAAGCACATAACATTATAAAAATGGAGAGGTTATAAACATGGTATCACAACTTTGTCAGGGCTACCAATACAACAGGGGAAGATCTATATCATAATGCGCCACAACAAAATGAATGAATGCTTATGAGTTATCTATATATATAAAAATGAGAATGTGTGTCTGTCTGTCTGTCTGTCTGTCTGTCTGTCTGTGTGAATCCCTAAAACTCGAGAACTATGCAACCAATTTCATTCAAATTTTACACATGCCTTACTTAGGGTTCCAGTTGTGTTTTAGTCAAAAAAAATTATTAACTTCTTGCAGAGTTCGAGCACACGGCAACATAATATCTACTCCACTATTTAAGTATTACGTGT
>NC_068982.1:74924746-74930347 GCF_001194135.2 Octopus bimaculoides | reverse complement strand
AACAAAAAACCTATTTGTATATGCTCCACAAGGGAAAACAAGGAACATAGTTTACAATGAGGTGTTATAATCACAACAGCAAGAAAGTATGTACGTGATCACCTTCTTTTACGAAACTTCATTGACTTTCATATATTTATATTGATATACATATATATACGTGTGTTTGGGTGCGTGTGTGTATATACATCTCTATATATAAAGATGATGCGTAGTCTAGACGGCGTTTTTAGATTTCATTATTCTCTTTAACCCGGGCAACGCCGGGTATTTCTGCTAGTTACAAATAAATTAACTTATATCTACAAATGCGGACAAGTCATATTAGTTCACTGTTTATCACTAACGTATATTTCTTAATATTTTATTTCTCAACACTACCATTAGGTGCAGTACAATTCTTTCAATGGACGAATGCAACTCAGAACTTCACTTGCTCACGGCTGGCCACTGACTGGATAGCAGTGAAAACTAGGTGTTTGCCCTATACCTGTGCTCTGTCCCCAGCTTTGCAAATTGCCTTCCCCATATTTATTGTCACTTTTCCTTCTATTACCAAGAATAAGTCTGAACAAGTTTTTAATTTAAGAGAAAATTATATAAGAGATAAAAAATTTATCTGAAAAAATGACTTTCCAGGCGAAAACTTCAAAATTTCATGGTCGATGAGAGTTGTCTTGCAGTTGTTCAATTGAGCTAAAATATTGCATAGATTGTTTGTTTTGTTAAATGGAACAAGATAGTGGAGTGGGAACTAAACTTTTAGAAAGTTGGAAAATAAGGGCTGCTCTAATATATATATACATATATAAATAAATATCTGTGGCTTCTAAAATTATTTACCACTATGAATGAATATATTATTTCTATGATCTAATTGGTAAGACGGTGGATATCTTACATACTTGAAAAATCACTTACAACAAGAACGTAGTTGATGATTTTGTGAGAATGAAACTAACTGATATTAAGGAATTTTTTGTTTTTAAATGATGATGTCAGAATTAATAACTAAATATATTAATAATGATTAAGTTTTCATTAAGTATTAACATGTTTAACATCATGCAATGACATACATTCTTCACATTATAAATTTACTCCCTGACTCAACATATTTTAACCAGTCAGACTGGCCTATTTGTTTCTAACCGTATCCACATTTTGTTATATTTCTCACAATCAGGGAATAAATATATTTAGAACTTGCTTCTTTAACCTGTTTGCTATTGTAGTTAATGTAGCTTACTTTGTTAGTTGCTGAACATTTCTAACAAGATACTCTCAGCTACAGAATTTTGCAATCTTTTCTTTATATACACACACGCACACACACAAAATCCCACGAAAAAAAAAAAGACGTTGATTTTTCTAGTTAACTCAGTTAACCAATGTCAGTCTGTCTTTTTCTGGTTTAACTGCTTTAAATTTTCCAGATTCAGTTAAGTGTTTAATTTTGATTTGTTTTTGGGATGATTATTTTAAAATTGATTGAATTTATGAAACCTAAATATCATCATCATCATCATCATCTTCTAATATCCATTTCCATGCTGGCATTGGTTAGATGATTTGACATGATCCAATTGGTCTGATCAGAATTTTAATTTATAATCTTCAGCAATATCAAGTGCTGTTAATCCAGTATAAGAAACACAGACACTATGCCAGTGGTATAACCTAAGACAGATTATATAACTATACTAAAATCTAAGATTATATCAGATTTCTTTTAGTCTCAGGTATTCAGTAAATAAACAATTTACTTGTAAAATTAAAAAAAAAGAAACACACTGTTTTTCTAAATTTTCATAAACTTGAATTTATAATATTCAGAAGAATTTTTTTAATGCAAAATGCCATCTGTTATTATTGAGGTTTTTAAATGTTTGGTTTATCTTTTACTGGTTTCAGTTATAGGCTGTGACCGTGCTGGCACACCACTATTATATGTGTGTGTGTGTGTGTGTGTATCTCAGAATTCCTGATCATAAGTTTTCAGATGTTTGATCAACTGAACTACCAGGTTCATTAAATTAGCATGTAATTGGCACTTGCACCTTCAGGATAATTTCTCCAATTAGAATCAATGTGATACAGTGCGACATGCCTCAACCTTTAAACTGAAAGTACAATCTATCCAGTTCCACATACAAAGTAAGGGTCAACCAGAGACTGAAGAAAATGAACCTGTGACTTTCTGATTAAGAAGCAAACTTCTTAATCATTTGGCATTACTGCGCGCGCGCGCACGCGCACACACACACACACACACACACACACAATTAACTACTTTTCTTTGTCATTCAGTGTTAAGTTGCATATATGCAATTGCTAGGGTGCTGAGCATATCAGATAGTTACCATAATTTCTTATGTTTAGCCCTTTATCATTTAAATTAGCCATATCTGGCCCAAATATTTTACTTATTTTATGTTCAGACTGGCCAGATTTGGCCTCTCACACCTACCTTATAATGTTATTCTAAAAATAAACAATCACATACTCTCTTTTACTCTTTTACTTGTTTCAGTCATTTGACTGTGGCCATGCTGGAGCACCACCTTTAGTCGAGCAAATCGACCCCAGGACTTATTCTTTGGATGCTTAGTACTTATTCTATCGGTCTCTTTTTGCCGAACCGCTAAGTTACGGGGACGTAAACACACCACCATTGGTTGTCAAGCAATGTTGGGGGGACAAACACAGACACACAAACATATACACACATATACATACATATATATATACATATATACGACAGGCTTCTTTCAGTTTCTGTCTACCAAATCCACTCACAAGGCTTTGGTCGGCCCGAGGCTATAGTAGAAGACACTTGCCCAAGGTGCCACGCAGTGGGACTGAACCCAGAACCATGTGATTGGTAAGCATGCATGATTAATTCAAAACAATGTGAATGAACAAGTGTTGCATTTGACAAAATAAACTGAATGCTAAAGGATTAAACCTGTATAGTGGAAGCTTTTACTTGGTTCAAAAAAGAAAAAAAGAATGGTGAGAGAGATAACAATTAACTCTAGTTAAGGCTACGGAAAGAAATTTCCTCAGAGTTTCTAGAGATATGTTAAGGCCATCACTTGTCTTTAAGGAAGCAGATAACCAGTGCATAGCTCTGTCTTCAGTGAAGTCTATAGAAAGAGTGGTTACCGCAAGTGTTGTCTGGGCATTCAGTAACTTTGATATAAAGAACACCTCGAGCATAAAATCTTAGTGTAATCATATAACAACAAATAAGTTTCTAGTTTGCTTATTGAGTAGATATACATTTGAGCATTCATCACTCAACTCTCCTGAATTATATCACATGCCAATTATTTGCCAATAAATACTTTATGAACAAAAATATATGGATAATTACTTTAGTGGGTCATCATTCTGTAAGACTTAGTCATTCATTACATAGTCATTAATTTGTATTTCTAAGTCAATAGCAGTACACAATATTAGGTAGGCTGCATATGAAAGTAAGAATGACCACACCAATATTTGTATAAGCTTCCATCCATTTTATTAGCCAGAACATTTGCATTTGCACAACAGGTTGTACATGTAATTATGAATGTGGTAGTTAAGACTTCATTGCATAAAATATTTTAGATATTTATATGAAAATTGTTCTTGTTTATTGAAGACTGGACAAGTAGAAAAAGTGACAACACCTTATCACAAAACTGACCTGACCAACAGAGTTCTGTATAGCATCTGAGATTGTTCTGTTGGGTTTAGCATCCCAGATTTTATGATATTTGGTCAAAATTTTTAGCATCTTCAGTAGAAATATTTGGCAAGAAAATTAACAAAATTTACTTTCAAGTCCAACGCTGTTTGGTTACATGTCAGCTGATAATTGGTCGATCCATGTTCATGTAAGCATTATGCATTTTATGGTGGCAATGTTAACTTGTTGCTGACCTTTCCCTTTTATGGCAATATTGTTGGGCTGTGGTCCTAAACTGGGGATCTGAGTTAGTTCAAAATTCAGCAGAAGCCTCATTACATTACCACAATGTGTAAATTACTGCTATGTTAGCAGGGTTTCATTCCATTTATTTATTGAACATCATCATAATCATTTAATGTCCACTTTTCCATGCTTGCATGGGTCAGATGCAGTTTGTTGAGGCAGATTTTCTGCAACTAGATGTCCTTCCTGTTGCCAGCCATCACCTGTTTCCAAGAAAGACAGTTTTTCTTACCTAGACATGTTTTACACAAAAGACTAGGTAGAAACAACCTTGCTTGTATGACAATGATGCTTCTTTATAGATATCCTATGATGTCTAGACAAGAGTACACACATACACATACGTATAGTCTCAGGTATGGTTGTGTGGGAAGCAGCTTGCTTCCTAATCACATGGTTCCAGGTTCAGTCCCACTGTGTGACACCTTGGGCAAGTATCTTATGAAAGTTTTGTGAGTGGGTTTGGTAGACAGAAACTGAAAGAAGCCTGTTGTATATATTTATAACTATAAAAGAGAGTTTGTGTGTGTGTGTGCATATGTTCCTTATGCATTCCAAAACCAAGTTGCCAATTTTGACGTAAGGGGTATCAAAAGATTCAGTAAGCTTTTGGCTACCAACTGAACTATATTTTCATTCACATACTTGCATTACAAAAATTTAGCATTATCATTTTTCTTTTAGTCACCTATCGTAAACAATTTATATCACCACCACAATGATGATGACATCACATTCTTGTTTTTTGTCATGATTTCTCTTGTATAAGTGTCCTGATTTGCAAATAGAATAGACCATGTTCTCAGAACCAGAAAATTGCTTGGAGACACAAGGCATGTTATAAAAACCTACCTAGACCTGCGCCTTCAAAGCAAGAAACTATTTAGTAACTGATATCTTTATACTGTGTACATTAAATGATTTTTTATCTCTCACTGGATGGAGTACTTTAAGAAGCTTGCTTTGCAACTGTGTAGTTTTGGGTTCAGTCGCATTGTACAGTACCTTGAGCAAGTATCTTTTGCTATAACCCCAGGCTGATTAATGCTTTGAATTTAGTAGATGGAAGCTATGTAGAAGCCTGTCATATATGTAGACCCCCCCACTCACTTCTTGACAACTGATGTTTAATTTACATCTCTGTAACCTAGTAGTTTGGCAACAGAGACTGATAGAAAAGAAATAGAAATATAAGTACTGGAGTTGATTTGTTCCACTAAACCATTCAAGGTGGCACCCCAGCATGACTGCCGCCCAATGACTGAGACAAGCAAAAGATAAAAGATAAGACAGACAAAACTCAAACAACAGCCTGCCTGTGCATTTAAATCTGTGTGTGTGTGTGTGTACACATGTAAACCACCACATTCCCTCCCTCACCCTGTCCCATCATGTAGCTATATCATATTGTGGAGAGAAACAACTAAGTATTTAAAGTTGTTGACTATCTCCTGTCAGCTGGACTTTCTCTGATTGTTTGGCCACTTAACTTTATCTGTTGACTTTTCTTTTCTGTTTTACATATTTGTCCTCAGTAGCATAAGTATTGTGACTGACAGACTGGTTGGCTGGATACCTGAGGCCCTGTCCTTTCTTTGGATTTAAGTCTTTAAATA
>NC_068982.1:74904950-74924374 GCF_001194135.2 Octopus bimaculoides | reverse complement strand
ACACACACACACACACACACACACACACACACACACACACACACACACACACACACACACACACATATATATGTATATATGTATGCATGCATGCACACACACTTACATATTTTGTTGTGAACTATCTTCTACAGTAAAAATGCATAAAAAAAGTATATTTTATTATTTAATTGAAATGGTTAAGAAATGTATTTGTAGTGTTTTTGTTTGTGTTATGGATGTAATTACATTCATAAATAATTCCTTATTTATAGAGGTAATATTTTTCCTTGTAATATGTTCAATGAAATAAATAGTTGAAGGACTTAAACGATATTTAACTTTCTCAGTTATAACCATTTTACTATAATTACCTAAAAGCATGAATGTCATAATCTCCAGCTGTTTCTCATCAATATGAAGCTTCACATTTATTTAAAAGGGTTTTTCAAATGTTACCTTCATCTCAGTGCTTCATTTATTAAAAAACTGGTTAAGCGATTATTTGTAACTCAGACCCTGATTGTTTAAATTTCTGTGAAATTCTAGTCATATCAGCTAGTGTTTTTAACTCTAGTTAACTCTGCTTCAGCAAAAAATGACTGGGGTAGATACTAGAATAGTATTAGGTTGGCATTTTCCTATTCAGGTCTATCCAGGATTGTTGTGGGGCAAGCTCTAGCATTGGAAATATGTGGTCTTCATTTTAACCCTTTTTGTTACCATATTTCTGTTGAAATAAACTGCCTTTGTTCAATTAGTTTTGAAAATAATGAAGAATTTAGTAAAACAACACTGTTGTTATTAAGCTAATATTTGGGACATAAATTAACATGGAAATTTTAATAAAAGGTCTTATTTTGACCATTTTAAACAGAAGATTTATCAAAGAACTAAGGACAGTCTCAGGTGGGTTGGGATCAAAAGAGTTAAAGATGGTTGTAAGAGTTTGTTGAGGGAAATGCGGCTGATGCAGAACTTTATCGAGGCTCTCCCAATGTCTGTCTAGGACCACTACTGAGTTATTTACTACATAATGTATAGCATGAGAGTTTTAAAGTGTTGTCGTTCTTGTCTCTCTGAAGTCAGACAGGAGTTACTTAAATAACACTACTATTTGTATAATGTTATAAATATCATTGATGCATCCATTTGTTCTCAATTGACTGGCATGACTATACTTCTCACATAGTTTACGCATGTTCTTTAAGAAGTTTGCTTCCGAATCATGTGGTTTTGGGTTCAGTCCCATTGCATGGCGCCTTGGGCAAGTGTCTTCTATGATGACTCTAGGTCAACCAAATCCTTGTGAGTGGATTTGGTAAGCAGAAACTCTAAAATGCCTGTTGTGTATGATGTGTATACATATGTAGCTGTGTGTGTGTATACATGTGTAATTCTGTGTGTATGTGTATACATTTGTAGCTGTGTGTGTGTACACATGTAGCTGTGTTGCATGTGTATTTTTGTGAGTAAATTTATATTTTCCTTATCTTTATGTGTTTGCTGATTATAAGCACTGGCTCACTGGTGGTTCCTTTGCTTACAGTGTACTGCAAGTGTATGTCCAGGCTTTTTCTCTTCACATGTCTTGACATGTTGTGTGATCTTCGTAAAGAAAAGTGTCATTTATGCAGTCTCCATATAAATATATCCAGGCTGTTGTTTGGTGTTCAGTAGACTGGGAGATTATTACCTTGCATGGAAACAAGTGGAGGCTGGTGACAGAAAGGGGGTCTGACTATAGGAAACTCAGCCTCTTATCTGACCCATGACTATTAGCACAATTCTTTTACCAAAGATAGGTTCCCTGGGTTCATGTATGGCAGAAATGAATCCATCTAATATTGCAAATTTGCAAGAATGCAGCTGAAGGCATTATAAGTGACATATGTTTTGATAATTTCAGCCAACTGCTAATATTTCATTCTGTCTCTCTCTCAGTGTGAAGACAAAGAGAGAAAGAGACACACACAGATAGATATTCAACTTAGGTTTTCTTGTTGATACATTATTAACTCATTGTATTTGCTATGATAGTAAGATTTTAATTTAGTAATTAATAATATAAGTATTTTTAATAATACCAACTGAGAAGAGCTTTCTTTAGAACAGCTGTTCTTTTCTAAGTCTGTTATTTGGAATGTTATTCTGCAAGCGTGGTGGGGGTGTGACAAAACAAATATCTTGGAATTACTGTATGAAAGAAATTCACCTTGAAACTACGAAAAGAGCTTTGGAGAATAAGGAAAGTATATCAACTGCATAGTTCTGATTTATTTATATATTCAGCCTGAAAAATGATTTGCTAAGAGCATGTGTGTATTTATAATAGCTGATTATCATGCTAAGGTAGGGTTGAATGTATTATCATAGGAACAGAGTTTAAATCATTTTGTTTGTAGCTGCTATGCATATAGGTTAGTCAGTTAGATCACGAAGGTTAGCTAGTTAAATCAATTCAAGGTAACAAGAATAAGGTTTTATCAGTTGTTTCTCCCTGTAAAATTCTCACATATATATTAAAATTTCAGGTGAATTTTTCTAAAACTTCCATCCTCACATCAATAAGTTGTAAGAATAAATAATTGATTAACTTTTGACAGTTGAGTGGTAAAAGGCAGTAGAGTGCAGTATTTAGTTATATCTCCCTATGTTCTGGGTTCAGATCCAACCATTACCTTCCATTACCCCTTGTATAATGCAGGGTAGCCATGTATTTCTTCTATAACAAGACACCTGAGCCTGTTCCTCTGTTATCCACCTAGCATGAAGCCAGCTCTCCCCGCTACTTACAACCTCATTCAGTTGAGGGGCTTCTTTGTCTTGCCTTGCAAAATCACTGGTGCTGGTGTCACGAAAACAAAACAAAAAGAAATGCACTCAGTACACTGAAAAGGCATCCAGCCTATGGAGACCATGCCAAAATGGATATTAGAGCTCAATGCAGTTTTTCAGTTCATTAAATTCTGTCAAACCACCCAGCCTGTCTGCACAGAAGACAGACATTAAATGACGATGATGATTTCTCTCCTTATTTCAGTGCTGCAAAATCAATGTTAACTTTTAGCTGAGTTTCAATTATATATACATTGTACTGTATTAAATGCCATGGAAAAACAGTCCTCAGGCTATTTAAGTCTTTTTGCCATAGCAATCAGAATCAAATAAACAAATGTATGAAATACCTTTTTATTCTATAAGCTTCTAGGTATTCTTTGACTTTGCCGTACCTCTTTGTGTGTATGTGTATACATAAATACACACACATACACACTGTATTTTTGTTAACCTAGATCTTAAACTCTATACAAATTAATCAATTTCAAAATATTCTATTCTATCATTATTGTTATTATGATGGTGGTAGTAGTGTATTAGCAGAATTGTTAGAACATCAGACTTGTATTTTCTCTGGCTATTTGTTATGAGTCCTGCTGAGATCAACTTTACCTTTCATCTTTTTGAGGTTTATAAAATAAGTACCAGTCAAGTACTGGGGTTGATGTAATAGACTAACCCTTCCCACTCAAAACTGCTGGCCTTGTACTAAAATAATAATGATGATAATGATGATAATAATAATAACAACAACAACAACTAACTGAACCTCTAAAAAATTCATGGAAAATGTAAAAAATGTAAGCGTTTGTAAATTGTGTGCTGGTGCCATGAAAAATGTTTCTATATTGTGACAGTTACAGAATATAGAAAGAAGTGTAAAACTGATAACTTTATAATCCAACCCAAATATCTCAGTAATGCAAATGTAAACAGAATTACTATTTAGCCTTAAAATACATTGTTCATATTCAAAGAACCTTCTTGGTTTGGTGGTATGGAATGTTCTTCTGGTATTCTTTTACTTGTTTCAGTCATTTGATGGTGGCCATGCTGGAACACTGCCCTTTAGTCAAAGAACTCAACCCCTGGACTCGTTCCCTGTAAGCCTGGTACTTATTCTATCAGTCTCTTCTGTTGAATAGCTAAGTTACGGGCATGCAAACACACCAACATCGGTTGTCAAGCAATGATGGTGGGGAGACAAACACACATAAATATCTATCTATCTATCTATCTATCTATCTATCTATCTATCTATCTATCTCTCTCTCTCTATATATATATATATATATATGATGGGCTTCTTTCAGTTTCCATCTACCAAATTCACTCACAAGGTTTGGGCAGCCTGAAGCTATAAAGTATAGAGTTGAATTTTGTGTAGCCACCTATTGGCAATTTTCCACCCCCACCCATTTTGTAGGAGGTATTACCCATTTTTCTGGGCTCTTTTCACAGCTATACCACGTTTAAAATTTGCGTTAGTTTTTGTATAAAAAATGAAAAGGGAGTGGGGCTTGTTTGTAGCTTGTAGAGAAAACGTTAAACATGCCTGAGAACAAAACATGGTCTTTCCCACCAAATAAAAGACATGAAGAACTATGAAAGAAGACAAATAAGTATCAGGGGGTGGGGAAAAAAAAGAGAGAATATTCAACCGTTCTAGAACTCCAAGAATAGAAATGTAAACACCCGAAAGACTTTCCCTCTATTCATTACTAAATGTCTTTCTCTCTTCTTCATTACTAAAAATAATGAAGCTAGAAAAGATCAATCGTATTTCAGTCTAATTGTCATTGTAAATGACTGATGCTTTCCTTTTTCTGTCTTCATTGCTTATCTCCTTTTCTCAACAGTTAAGAGAGGTTAGGGGTATTTGGCCCACGATTGTAAAGTCATGAGTATGATTCCCTGCGATGCGCTGTGTTCTTGAGCAAGGTACTCTACTTCACCTTGCTGCAGTTCACTCAAATGTAATTCAAAGGGGCCAGCCTTGTCACATTCTGTGTAAGGCTGAATCTCCCTGAGAACTACCTTATGGTGTGCATGTCTGTGAAGTACTCAGTCACTTGCATATTAAGTTTATGAGCAGACTGTTCTATTGATCAGATAAATAGGAACCTCATTGTCATAGCCAGTGGAGTGCCATTTTCTGAAAAGTGGGAAAGAAAAGGAAATGTTCCATATTGCAAGGCAAAAATGTTGTGTTTAGTATAAGCAGTGAAAGCTAAGATGAAATAATTGCTATTCTGTCATTTATTCGCCCTCGACTCATGCTCAGTTTGATAACAACAGCCTGCGCATTGGTGTTTATATGGTGGCTTGGCCTCCAGATCTGTGAGACACACAACTGCTGCTGTTAGGACTGGATTAACATCCATAGTGACCCTAATGACTAAAAAGATTATCCTGCCCCTATATAGGATTTTTTAAAATTTTCTCCCAACCACTTGAAGGTTCATCTTGCTCCAGTCCACTCAGCTGGCCAAAATGAGTTGTAGCTGTAATTCAAAGGGGCCAGCCTTGTCTTATTCTGTGTGAGGCTGAATTTCCCTGAGAATTACGTTAATGGTATGCATGTTTGTGGAGTACTCAGCCACTTGTGAGTTAATTTTATCCTCATGTGGTAATGAAAAATGAAAGTGACATCAATATTTGCTGTAGTTATTTGTCATTGATTTAACAATGTATCTATGTATCAGCTTTTCTTTTGATCTACGTATCTACTGTCTCTCTCACTTTCTCTTACAACCAGTAATCAATCTGCAACTCCTGGAAAGCGTAGGGTGGGAACACAAAGAATTTGTGTTCCATGACTCTGAAGCAAGTCCAAGGGAGAACAGTTGTTAATGATAGGGAATTGAAATGTCACAGCCTTTATGGCTAAAGAGTAGCAACCATTGGAGGAGGCCAAACCTTACCAGTTAGATATACAGTAATTCCTCAATTATCGTGGGTGTTACATTCCAAAACCCCTTACGACAGGTGAAAATCTGCGAAGTAAAAATAGTATTGTACTGTATATATTTAAAAATTATTTTTATAATTTGTGTAGATTTATTTTATTATAAATGCAAGAAACAACACCACGGAGGAATCAACATAAGCTTAAATAATAAACCACAAGGGATTACTGTAGTCAGTGTATCCTCTACAAGGTCCCATGGCTCTGTTAGTGTAGATTTGCATGGAGGATGGAAACTCCACTTTTCAAGTGTGGTGCCAACTATGTCTGAATAGGTGGAAGTGGGGGCACTCATTAGCCTCTGGCTGTCAGATTGTGTGATGGAATGGATTCTGCTAAGTAGGAGGGTTTGCCAGATGTCCTTCTTGTTGCCAAACCTCACTTGTTTCTAAGCAAGGTAATACTTCCCTGTGGTTTTGTAGAATATTGGAAACAAAAGACAATGCTTTAGAAGCACATGAGAGTTGATAAGGGTATCTGACTGTAGAAAATCTACCTCAATAAATTCTGACTGAACCATGCAAACATGGAAAAGTGGACGTTAAAAACAATGATGATGAAAGTGATGGGGATTGGCTTTAGGCTCTTGTGCTTTGAGTGTCTGCTCAGGCATCTTATCACCACCATCTCTGTCTTTTTGGCTCCTCTCACCCACCCTTATATAATGTAGAGTAGCCATATATTTCCTCTGTAGCAAGACACCTGTGTTTGTCTCTATCATATTTTAACCTCTCAACACCTGGCATAAAGCCACCTCCCTGTTTCCCACATACACTCTCCACTCTGTTGAGGGGACTTTTTCCCTTTTCTTGCAAATTACTTTTCATGCCACCAGCTTGTGCTGGTGGTATGAAAAAAAGTACCCAGCATACATATAAAGTGGTTAGCATTGGGGAGGGCATCTAGCCATAAAAAAAAAAGAAACCATGCCCAGACTGACATTAGTGTCTGATGCATTCTTGCAGTTCATCAGATCCTGTCAAACTGTCCAACACCTGCCAGCATGGAACATGGACATTAAATGCTGATGATGATGTTTCAAACAAAACATTAGACTCAACAGTTTCATATCCATATAGATTTTTTGCCAACAAAAGTTAGAAATTTAACAATCTGGTGATAGCATGAGATGAACTATAAGTTAGGATAGCATGAGATGACCTATAAGTTAGGATACAATGTTAGGAAATTCCACTTATCAACACAGGTAACCTTGGCCAAAAGTTGTGTATAGTAATGGTGGCATGTAGGTCACCTTAATCAGTAAACCTGACAGAAAGAAAAAAGGACAATAGCTCTTTTGAGATTTCTAGCATTTATCACAAAATATTAAGTAGGTTAATTCTAGAATAGGAATCCAGTTTTTATTTGTGAAAGCATAATGTATTGTATGTGGTAGTCTATTGTATGTGGTAGTCAGGGTGAATGTTAATAGCTACCAGCAGAGAGTTTCCTTATCAGTGAAATGATAACTGTTCTGTTACCACTTTATCATGTTGATGTGGTTTGAGGAGTAATTTAATGTTTAAATGTGTGATCAGAAAGATCAACAATAATGCACTTCTCTAAATCAGTCACATTTAACATTGATTTAAAATTAAGTGTGAAACTGTGGTGCAAGCTTATGTTGGCTATGATTGACTAGGTATGGCAAATGGAATCATTCCACAGGCAAAGACTAATTCAGACTTCACTGCATGACCAAGATCTCTTTTGACTGAGTGGGGCTTCAGTAGAGAGGGCGACTGCTTTATGCTCTTAGATGAAGGGTTAGAGTATGTGATAGGGTCCAGAACAGAACAGTTTTCTTGCTCTTGTAGAGTTGCTCAGGTCCTCACATTATAGAAGGGAGGGTGAGAGTAAGTGAAGTGGAACTGAAATGGGATAAAATTGTGATAAGGTGTCAAGATGGACCCTTGTGTTACTAGGTGAGTAGAAGTGACTGGGTACAGGAAAACAGGTGTGGATGGGTAAGAGGTTGCAAGAGTGTATGAGAAAATGAGAGAGAGAAGGATAGGAAATGAGTGAGAGGGTGAATAAAATGAAGAACAAATGTTGTAGGATCTGTAGGGGAGGTAGAGAATAGGGAAGATTAGGTGACAACTGTCGAAATTGGGTAGAGTTGAGTGGCCAATGAGACATAAGTTGGGGAGATGTGGGAGGGAAGAGCATTAGAATGGTAATAATAATGATGTAATTGACACTGGAAGAAATAAAGGTAGAATATGGGAGGTGACATGATTGAGTAGGTTGTAAGAATATGGGGTAGACTTAGTGAATTCTGGGGCCCATGCAATTTTAGGGGAGGGAATAAGTCGATTACATTGACCCCAGTACTCAACTGGTACTTATTTTATTGACCCCAAAAGGATGAAAGGTGAAGTCGACTGTCGACAGGATTTGAATTCAGAATGTAAAGATAGATGAAATGCAGCTAAGCATTGTGCATAATAATAATGCTTTCAAGAATAGGCACAAGGCCTGAAATTTTGGAGAAGCGGGCTAGTCAGTTACATTGATCCCAGTGTGTAACTGGTACTTATTTCATTGACCCTGAAAGATGAAAGGCAAGTGGACCTTTGGGGAATTTGAACTCAGAATGTAACGTCAAATGAAATCTGTTAAGCATTTTGCCCAGCGTGCTAATGATTCTGGCTGCTTGCTACCTTATATAATAATGATAATGATGATGATAATAGCTTCAAATTTGCCACAAGGCCAGCAATTTCGAGGGAGGGGGTCAGTTGATTACATCAACCTCAGTGTCCAACTGGTACCTATTTTATTGACCCAGAAAGGATGAAAAGCAGTGTCATCTCTGAAGAATTTGAACTCAAAACATAAAGTTGGATGAAATGCTGCTAAGCAATTCACCTGGTGTGCTAATGATTCTACCAGCTTGCTGTCAAATAATAGTAATAACAATAAAATTTATAAAGATAGACATAACTCTTCACGAAGGTAAACTGACAATAAGAAGAGTGTGAAGCAATTTATAATAGATTGTTTAATGGTTTGAATGATATTTCCACAGATTGTCTGTCTTCAAATTTTGAGGAACACCTGTAAATGCACATTCTCAGAAAATATTTTGAATGTACTACACCTTCACTCCTCAAAATGTATGAGAACAAATATATTTGTAGATTGACAGGTGAATTTCATCACATTTACATAAAACTGTTTGACTAAATGTCCTTTTTCCTTTTCTTTTCTCTTCTTTTTTTCTTCTTTTTCCGTTTACTAGTTACAAACTTGTATCAAAATAGCAATGCAGGATTTCCTCTTAATTTCAATTTCCTTGTTTCTGCTGGTTATTTTCATTTTACATTTTGAACTTGAAGAAAACAGACGATCTGTTGAAATATTGTTCAAACTGTTAAATAAATGATCTATTACAGGCGCAGGAGTGGCTGTGTGGTAAGTAGCTTGCTTACGAACCACATGGTTCTGGGTTCATTCCCACTGTGTGGCACCTTGGGCAAGTGTCTTCTAGTATAGCCTCGGGCTGACCAAAGCCTTGTGAGTGGATTTGGTAGACGGAAACTGAAAGAAGCCCATCGTATATATGTATGTATGTGTGTGTATATGTTTGTGTCTGTGTTTGTCCCCCCAACATCGCTTGACAACCGATGCTGGTGTGTTTACGCCCCCTGTAACTTAGCGGTTCGGCAAAAAGAGATCGATAGAATAAGTACTAGGCTTCCAAAGAATAAGTCCTGGGGTCGATTTGCTCGACTAAAAGGCGGTGCTCTAGCATGGCCACAGTCAAATGACTGAAACAAGTAAAAAAGTATTACAAATAACATTGCACTCTTCTTATTGTCTAATAATAAAAATAATAATAATATTTATAATAATGGATGTGTATAATAATGTGCATAGTAATAATTGATGTTGGTCACCATGAGTGTCCGGTTGTCCAATCAACTAAATTACTAGGCTGTTGGATTATCTAAGTGGCTGAGTATTCCACAGACATGTCTCCTTAATATAATTCTGAGGTGGAATCAGCATGGTTTGGTGTGACAAAATTGGACAGACCTTCGAATTACAGGTACAATATATTCTAACAGGCTTCTACACAGTCTCCATCTGTCCAATTTTACTCACAAGGTATGGTTTAGTGGAGGCGTGTGGCTGAGTAGTTAGGGTGTCAGACTTATGATCGTAAGATTGTGGTTTTGATTCCTGGATTGGGCAGCGTGTGGTGTTCTTGAGCGAAACACTTCATTTCATGTTGCTCCAGTCTACTCAGCTGGCAAGAATGAATAATCCTGCAACGGACTGGTGTCCCGTCCAGGTGGGGAATATGTTGAGACCCCCTTCGGTCATGACTGACCATGGGATTGCACCTAGAAAGTTACCCTCCCAGGCACAAGTTCGGGCAAGGTTGCTTATGGAAGACCAGCAGTCGCCCATGCATACCAGCCTCCCCTCTCCACGCCACCAGTGTTATCCAAGGGAAAGGCAAAGGCCGATATGGCTTGGCACATGTGACGTCGCAACTCATTTCTACAGCTGAGTGAACTGGAGCAACGTGAAATAAAGTGTCTTGCTCAAGAACACAACACGCAGCCTGGTCTGGGATTCGAACTCACAACCTCACGATTGTAAGCTCGACGCTCTAACCACTGGGCCATGCGTCTTCACATATATATACACCATGGGGAATATATACACCATGAAACTAGGAAACCAGCCCTTATGAATGAGTATGACTTGAGAAGGTAACTTTACCTTTACAAGGTATGGTTTTAACTGAAATTATAGAAAAAAAAAAAACTTACATAAAGATGTCTTGCAGTGGAATTGAAACTGGGAACTTGTGATTGTGAAGTGAAGTTGTTAATCATTCAACCATACTGCATTTACTGAGTGTGTATAGTTGAGTTGTAATAATATCATAGTCAATTTTGAGGCAATAAGCTAGTGGAATCATTAGCTGCCAGGTAATATACTTAACGACATTTCATCTATCTTCACCTTCTGAGTTCAAATTCCACCAAGGTTGACTTCAACTTTTATCTTTTTTGGGTTGATAAAATAAGTATGAGTTGAGTACTGGGCTCAATGTAATTGTCTTACACCCTCCTCCTAAATTGCTGACCTTGTGCCAAAATTTGAAATCAATAATATTATAATCAACTTACACTACCATCATTATCTTCTTTCCAGTTATTCCCACCCACTCTTATATAATGTCAAATAGCCATATATCTCCTGTGTAGCAAGATACCCGGGCTTGTTCCTTTATGAAATCACCACCCACTTCCTAATACTCTCCTTTCCTTATTTAGTCATGGGAGCTTTTTACCTTTTCCATTCTTTTTCTGTTTTGCAATTTACTAGAGCTTGTGTTTACAAAGAAGAAAAAAAGCACCCTGTACACTCTGTAAGGTGGTTGGGCCTTAGGAAGGACATCCAGCTGTAGGAACCATGCCGAAGCTGACACTGGAGTCCAACTCAGTCCAACGGCTCAATGGACCTTCTCAAAACATCCAACTCATGTCATCATGGAACATGGAGTGGACATTAAATGATGATGATGATGATTATACAAGTTGCTGGTTGTTAAAGGGCATGAGCAGATGTGTGCAGGAGAAGTAAGTGTGTTGATATGGATGTAGTGTTCAAATGAATAACATCTACTTAGTGTAAGAGTACTCTACTGGCAACAGAAATGTGTGCGACAGAGGTTACTGGAGAAATATTCAGAGAGACTGGGTGAGATAATAGTTTTGAATGTTGAGTCTTGTCAGTAAAATGATACAGAATTGAGATGGCAGCATGCCATACTGAAGAGGCTATTGAAGTCATACCTATATGGGAAAATGAATGTTAATGCTGCTGCTTATGATGAGGAGGATGATTATCATCATCTCATCAAATATATTGTGCTTGGTGTTTGTTAATAAGAATGGAAAATCCTCATCAATACCTGAATTTAGTTAAATATGACAATGTTGATTTTTTAAAGCATTATATTCTATCTTTACCAGATTTTTACTCACTTATATATCCATGAATAAATTTCTATTTTTAATATTTGTAAATCTGTTTAAGAATAAGATAGTTGCATTTAAAATTTAATCTATAAATCTCATTTCATATTATAAGCACAAAGGCCTTGGATTTTTAAGGTGGGGCAAGTATGGGATTGAAATTATATTTACATCTGGCCCTAAACAGCAGCAGCTTCAATGAAGAAGTTAAATGATTGCTAAGAACTGATCATTGATTCAACTTGATCCAAAATGTAAAAGAACTGTAGGAAAATGTGATTTGCACTTACTGGGTGCTTCACAAGTCCATGCATAGTTCATGGAAGGAAAAAGTGAGGGCAAAATCTCTCTGAACAAATAACAATGATGATTTATTTCATATGAATAAATATCTCATCTCTGGACATCGGTAGCTGGGATGCCTTGGTGTGGAAGCAGCAAGGTTGATAGTTAGACACAGAAATACGAATGCATTTTCACAGACTCGCAACATCCCTCACCATCAGAATTCCAGCTCCACGGAGCTGGTCTCAGTTGCGTCCTGCCTGGTCAACAGCCAGGGCCAAAAAGGGTGAATGGCGGTGAAGCCTAGCTGCTGCTGATGATTGCGCATGCGCATAAGGGCCTTCTTGCCAAATCTCCGGAAGGCTCTAATCTTATGCGCATGCGTGGATGAATGTTCCAAAATGGCGTCTAGAACCAGGCGTCACTACAGAACTAAAAATACTCTGTGGTGTGGCCAAATGTTTAAAAAATCTGTTTTACATTTGTGAGATCTTGGGTTAAATCCATCTGTACTACACTTTGGAGCAGTCTTCATCCCTAGTCTCAGGTCAAATCTTATGTTGTCTGTTAAAAGGGCTAGACAGCAACTGTGGAAGCTTATCAAGTGGACTATACCTAGAATTTGAAAGCTCAGCTTTGTCAAAGTATAACATTGAGTCTCAAAACCGGTGCTGCAAGATCTGTTATTTTGTTTATGTCTATAAACATAGTGTGCTCACCTACTACAAATACTGCTAGTTTGTTAATGACTGGCAGTTTGTCCTGGAATATACTCTTTACTCTTTTACTTGTTTCAGTCATTTGACTGCGGCCATGCTGGAGCACCGCCTTTAGTCAAGCAAATCGACCTCAGGACTTATTCTTTGGAAGCCTAGTACTTATTCTATCGGTCTCTTTTGCCGAACCGCTAAGTTACGGGGACATAAACACACCAGCATTGGTTGTCAAGCGATGTTGGGGACAAACACAGACACACAAACATATACACATATATATACATATATACGACAGGCTTCTTTCAGTTTCCATCTACCAAATCCACTCACAAGGCTTTGGTCGGCCCAAGGCTATAGGAGAAGACACTTGCCCAAGATGCCACACAGTGGGAATGAACCCGGAACCATGTGGTTGGTAGCAAGCGACTTAGCACACAACCATCATCATCATAATTTAACATCTACTTTTCCACGCTTGCATGGGTCAGATATAATTTGTTGAGGCAGATTTTCTACTACTAGAACCTTTCTTATTGCCAACCCTCATCTGATTTCAGGTAATGTCATATAACCTTACTCCTTGTCTGGACTGGAAACAACATCGCTTGTATAATGCTCATTTTTATTGTGAAGACAAGGGCGTGTGTGTGTGTGTGTGTGCGCACACACACACACACACACATCCACAAGTGGTGTCCTTTGCTTCTAATCTTTCGTAAAAATATCTGGGCATGGAAAATATTACCTTACCTGGAAACAGGATTGATGGCAGGTAGGGCATCTGGTCATAAAAAATTTGCTTCAGTGGATTTTATCAGACCCAAGTGAGCATGAAAAAGTGAACTTTAAATGATGATGTGTAGTGAAAAGTTTTTTTGGTTTTTTATTTTTCTCCCCCTTTATTGTTACCTCATGGCGGGCACAAAGGTTGCTCGACAAGTTATCTCAAATAGTGACTATCCTAAAATAAAACAGATACAGTGGAGAAGAGCATTTGCATTTGGGAAGATAACATTCTAGTGTTGATAGCCAAATGAGCCTACCTGGACTTTATTTCTTTCTCAAAGGAGATTGGTGTAGAGAAGGGTTTCAGAAAATTTCCTTTCTAAATAAAATCTCTGTTCAAGCAATCCCAGCATGTAAAATTGACAATTGATAAAGCTTTTTCATTAACTTATTGTAATTAATGTTTGTTTCTTTCCTTTTTGTAGGTAAATCCTCGTGATAACTGCCTGCTCTTTGAAGTATTTGATGAAAACAGATTGGTATGTGTATTTTTTTAATATCATTAAAGGGTTGTGTGTTTACAGAAATAGAAGATTGGCAGCGAGCTGGCAGAATCATTAGCACGCCGGGCGAAATGCTTAGCAGTATTTCGTCTGCCGCTACGTTCTGAGTTCAAATTCCGCCGTGGTCGACTTTGCCTTTCATCCTTTCGGGGTCGATTAAATAAGTACCAGTTACTCACTGGGTCGATATAATCGATATAATCGACTTAATCCGTTTGTCTGTCCTTGTTTGTCCCCTCTGTGTGTAGCCCCTTGTGGGTAGTAAAGAAATAAGAAATAGAAGATTGGACAAAGTACTTGACTTATTTAGCCTTAGACTGTCTCTGTTTAATGAAAGTGTATGGCCTAGTGTTTAGTGTTGCACTCCCAATCACAGGATCTTGGTGTATCTTGACAAAATTCTCAATCAATTTTACCTGAAATATTCAAATTGTTTACTAATTAAGTAGTTGTATACCATCTTTAAGCAGAAAACAGCTTAAATAGTCTTTTGAAATTAAATTTTAAGATAATTATTTTTTGAAAACTTGCTTATTCTTTTTGTCTAATAAATCAAGCAGTTAATTTGTAGTTTGTAGTCTTATATACGAGTTACATCACATGTTCACACATTAGATGTATGGGGTTGAGTTGTAGTTTTGTTTTTGTTGGGTGTACTATATAACATGATCTAGATTATGTCCAGTTAAATAGTATGTGAAATAATTGGGCATATAATTCTGTGTTGGATATGGTGGGTGTGTATATATATATATATATATATATATATCATCATCATTACCATTGTTTAACGTCTGCCTTCCATGCTGGCATGGGTTGGACAGTTTGACAGGAACTGGCTAGGCCGAAGACTGCACCAGTCTTCTATATCTGTTTTGGCGTAGTTTTTACAGGTATGCCCTTCCTAACACCAACCACCCTGCATAGTGGAGTTAGTGCTTTTTACATGGCACCAGCACAGGCAAGGTCAATTTTGGCATGGTTTTTACAGCATGATGCCCTTATAAGGATATTAGATTATACTGGATAAAGATAGGTTTTGCAAACCCGTCGTAAGTGTTTGATTGACATATAATCTTGTAGTTATCAAAATATAGTATTTTCTTTTAAATTACAAGACCAGTGTTTTCGTTTAAACAACTATAGCATTTATGATTTACATGAAATATTTTGTTTATCCTTTCTTTTCAGACTAGAGATGATTTTCTTGGGCTGGTGGAAATTCCACTCAATCACACCAGTATTCTCACAGAACGCCCTGGTCGACGTATTCCGACAAAAGATTACATCCTTCGGCCACGCAGGTACTACTTTCTATTTTTGTCCCACCTCTCAGTCAATTAGTCATGCTCTTTCTCACACTTTGATGTTCTTTCTCTTTTTTTTGCCGTATGTCTCTGTCTGTCTGTCTGTCTCTCTTTTCAAATCAGTGAATTTTTCTAAAGTTGTTTGAGTTTATAAAAGTGGGAAAACAAATGAGGCAAATGTGCCCTTTGAACAGAATGGGAAAGTTGGCACAGGTATGGATGGTTGTGTGGCTAAGATGTTCACTTCTTAACCACGTGGTTTCAGGTTCAGACCCACTGCACAGCACCTTGGACAAATGTCTTCAGTAGCACTGAACTGACCAAGTCTTCACAAGTGGATTTGTTAGATAGAAACCTTGTGGAAGTCTGTCGTGTATGTGTATGTGTGTGTGTGTGAGAGTTTGTAACCTTGTCTTCATTGTAAGCAAGTATCACCATCATGCAAGCAATCTTGTTTATTGCCAGCCATCCTTGAAAAACACTATTTGGCCATGAGGAAATATTACCTGCTTGGAAATAGGTGAGGTTTGGCAACAGGAAGGGAACCAAGCAATGGAAAATCTACATCAGCAAATTCCATCTAACCCATGCAAGCATTGAAAAGTGGATGTTAAAACAATGAGGATGATAATACTATTGTCAGCTTCAGTTCAAATCAAATGTGCTTATTTTGAGTGTGGTTTGTGCGTTACTAAATGTGATTAAACCTAGAAAAGTCTCTACTTTTCTGTGAGCACCATGACAAACTGAAGACTTGAACGTTCTGTTGCAATGCTTCTTTGGAAAGTGTATCCATAGACTTGGATTGCTTTGTGAATGAAATATGGTAGACGGTTTATGAAAACACTTGGGCTGTAGTTTTAATTAAAATAGTCAAACTGGTCACACAGTTTCAAACTGATGTGGGTATGGGTATGGAATACTCAACCTCTTATGCTAGAACTCAATGAATAGCTAGTTGATACTCTCTCTCTCTTTTACTCTTTTACTTGTTTCAGTCGAGCAAATCGACCCCAGGACTTATTCTTTGGATGCCTAGTACTTATTCTATCAGTCTCTTTTGCCAAACCACTAAGTTACGGGGGCATAAACACACCAGCATCGGTTGTCAAGCGATGTTGGGGGGACAAACATATACACACACAAACATATACACACACATACATATATATAAACATATATACGACGGGCTTCTTTCAGTTTCCGTCTACCAAATCCACTCACAAGGCTTTGGTCGGCCCGAGGCTATAGTAGAAGACACTTGTCCAAGGTGCCACGCAGTGGGAATGAACCCGAAACAATGTGGTTGGTAAGCAAGCTACTTACCACACAGCCACTCCATCTTTTATCTTTTACTTGCTTCAGTAATTAGACTCTGGCCATGATGGAGCATCACCTTGAAGAGTTTAGTCAAAGTAATCGACTCCTGTTCTTATTTTGTCAGGCTTTTTTTCACTGAACTGCTAAGTTATGGGGTCATAAACAAAGCCGACACTTGTTGTCAAGCAATGGTGGGAGATCCAAATAAGTACACACACGCGCGCGCGCGCGCGCAATAAGTTTCCATTTACCAAATTCACTCACAGGGCCTCAGGACTAGAAGAGAAGACAATTGAAACTGAACCTGAAACCATATGGTTGCAAAGTGAGCTTCTTAACAGCCATAGACTGTGCTAATGGTCATGATGAAATAACCGGAATACTTACCATTAAGACTGATGTGAGGACCATATAGTTTATGTGCAATGTGTGATGACATGTGGCCTTGTCGTTTGGGTGTTTGCTTCATGACCAGAAGGTTGTGTTTCAATTCTTGGACCAGGCAGTGCATTGTGTCCATGAGTAAAGCACTTTAATTCATGTTGCTCTAGTTTATAAAGCTATAATGTGGACCAGCTGATGCAGCCCTTTTTTTCTGCAGCTGTCTCATGCTGGATGGGTTCTTTTCTGGGTCAAGAGAGAGATGAGTGCCAAGAGATTCACTATAGCTTCTTGTGACTACATCAACACCTGAAATAATTGGCAGAAACATGGTTTGCTCACAAGTGACAGCTGTTTGTACTACATATATATCTCTCATTTGTCCAACATAAATCAATGTTTGGGTATATATATATATATATATATATATATATATATATATATATATATGTGTGTGTGTGTGTATGTGCATGTATATCTATGTACATGTGGGTGTGTACATATATATAAGGTATGAATGCACACATAAGTGTGTGTGTATATATATACGTGTATGTGTGTATATGAATAAAAGGGTAAAGGCCTTTTGGTTATGAATGATGATGGGATTGGACTTAAAAAGTTCCCCTCTGAAGCACAAGTCTGCACAAGGTTGTTTATGGAAGGCCAGCAGTCACCCATGCTTACCAGCTGATGTTATCCAAGGAAAAGGCAAAGGCTGGACATCACAACTCATTTCTACAGCTGAGTGTACTGAACTGGAGCAACATGAAATAAAGTGTGTTGCTCAAGAACACAATACACTGCCTGGTCCAGGAATCAAACTCACTACCTCGTGGTTGTGAGCTTGATGCTCTAACTACTGAGCCATGTGCCTTTATATATAGAAGTGCAGAGTGACTGTATGGTAAGAAGCTTGTTTTTCAACCATGATTCCAGGTTCAGTCCCATTGCATGGCACCTTGGGCAAGTGTCTTCTGCTTTAGCCTTGGGCTGACCAAAGCCTTGTGAATGAACTTGGTAGACAGAAACTGAATGAAGCCTGTTGTATGTATATATATGTATGTGTGTGTATATATTTTGTGTGACTGTATTTGTCCCCCTACCATTGCTTGACAACCAATGATTGTGTGTTTATGTTCATGTAACTTAGTGATTTGGCAAAACAAACCAATAGAATTAGTACTACCCTTACAAAGAATAAGTCCTGGGGGCGATTTGTTCAACTAAAGGTGGTGCTCCAACATGGCCACTGTCAAATGACTGAAACAAGTAAAAGAATAAAATAATATATGAATGTGTGTGTGTGTGTGTGTGTGTGTGTGTGGTCATCCTTTAACATTGTTTCCATGCTGGCTTGAGTTGGATGCTTTGACAGGATTCTGCAAGCCACAGGGCTTCATTAAGCTCCAATGTCAACTTTGGCAAGATTTATATGCCTGGGTGTTCTTTCTATTGCCAACTACTTTACAGATTGTACTGAGTACTTTCTCATGCAATTGGTGTTAGTGAAGTTGCCAAGCAACTTGTAAGACAAGAAGAGAATCGGAGAAAGAAGGAAAAGGAAAAAAAGTCTTCCTGACTAAATGGGGTGCATGGGTTAGTAGTTGAGAGTGGGATGCATGTATATGTTAATGTATAATTTATTGCATTACTTTTGTGCTCCACAGTTCCCGATCAAGAGTACGTGGCCACCTATGGATATATCTTGCATTCTATGCACCTGAAGGGGAAGTAGACGACACAGAAAATCAAGAAGATACTGCATCAGCACAGTCAGAGGTAGATAATGATGAAAAATTAATTTCTTCATTAATATTGTAGAAAATGTTTTACATCTTTATTTCAAAGGACGTTTTCATTTTGTTTTTGTATTTAGTTTGCAAGATTTTTGATGTGAAATCATGTGTTGAAACAGATTTTGTTGTATCTGGGGAGGTTCATTATGCCAATAATAGATACACACACTGATTTTGTGTCACGTTTGTAATTATTAGTGTTATGTTTCCCTCGGGTGACTCGTAGAGATAACACAACGAGTTATACAATTTAATTATTACATTTATTGTTCAATTACATACAAAGAACGCACTCACCCAATGTTCGTTATGAATAAACAAAAGTCATGTCCGCCATATATGTATCAATGACATTTTACTACGACAGTCCCACAAGACAACAACAATGAAACAATGAACTCAGACGAACCACATGACACACGAAACGTCAGACGAATTACATATCTAACAGTCCATATAACACCTCCCCACTGAAATTGATGCTACACAAGAAGTATCAACAGCAAAGTCTCTCTTGGGTTTTACGGGTTCTCT
>NC_068982.1:74894551-74900381 GCF_001194135.2 Octopus bimaculoides | reverse complement strand
AGTTTTATTTTATAAAGGTATTTGATTGGAAAAAATGATGGTGATAGTGACATTAAGATCTAAGTAATCTTTTTCTTAAAATCCCCCCTTTTTTTTTTTCACACAAAAGGAAAATGTGACTGTGATGTTAAAAGGTAGTAAGAAATTCTAGGGTGAGCTTGAACAGCAGAAGACCTTCAGAGAGGAACTACCTTTCCCTCCACCTCATGCAAGTGTTTCAGCCCTTTAACTCTTTACATTCTGAGGGGGCTGGGTCACATCCAAATCATGACTCCGGGATCCCCCTCTGCTGTAACATTCTCTGCTACTGTCTGTATTGCAGTACTCCTGGGTGGTTAAAGTTCCCCCAGAGCCAAAGTACCTTGGGTGTCACAACCAGTTTATTCTGAAAAACTAGTTGACTGTAGTGTAAACTGTATCATTTGAAATTGACTTCCATTCCTTGATCTTGTACCCATGTGTTCAAACTTTAATATTAGAACTGTTGTGCCTTACCTTTTGCCAGGTACTTAATGTTTGTCAACACGAGTTACATATATTGTCAGTCATTAGCCCTTTTGTTACTATATTTCTGTTGAAATAAACTGCCTTTGTGTCAGTTGCTTTTTGAAATAATGAAGAAGTTCGTAAAATAATTGTTATTAAACTGGTGTTTAGAACATAAATTATCATGAAATTCTGATGGAAGGTTTTAATTTAGATTAATTTAAACTGGTGAAGTTTGTCTCAAAGAACAAGAGATGTTCTCAGACAACATGGCCTACCTGTTTTAACAACACTACCACTACCTTGTAGGTGCCCTTGGGTATCTTTAGCAGAGTTTACTCTGTTGCTAGCATTCAGACCAGGTTTCCATGCGTTTGTCAAAAAATAAAAACAAGTTTTACTTGTTTCAACACTACTGGAAACCTTTAAGTGAAAGCTCAACCTTCTTTCAGTCACAGCCTAACATCTTGAGGAAGGAGGACACATGAAGCAATGTAGTCTTAGATAAACTTTGAGAATAGAATAGGCAAAGTTGGAATGCCTTTAATTATAGATCAACTTGATCAGTTAAACTACAACAACAACATTGTCGTTGTTTAACGTCCGCTTTCCATGCTAGCATGGGTTGGATGATTTGACTGAGAACTGGTGAAACCAGATGGCTACACCAGGCTCCAATCTGATTTGGCAGAGTTTCTACAGCTGGATGCCCTTCCTAACGCCAACCACTCCGAGAGTGTAGTAGGTGCTTTTACGTGCCACCGGCACGAAGGCCAGTCAGGCGGTACTGGCAACAGCCACGCTCAAAATGGTGTATTTTATGTTCCACCTGCACAGGAGCCAGCGATCTCGCTCAAATGTCTTTACAGTGACAACAACTCGTTTCGTTATTAGGTTATTGGCAGTAGCAAGGCAATCTAGTTCATCATCATCATTTGACGACCACTTTTCCATGCTTGCATGGGTCAGATGGAATTTGTTGACAGATTTTCTACAGCTGGTTGCCATTCTTGTCACCAACCCTCACCTGTTTCCGAGCAAAGGAATGTTATCCTACGGCCAGGCATATTTTTCACGAATGGTACACATTTTCTACCATCATGTTTTGTCAAGATAAGGAGGTGGCAGGAGACACCCATGCTCAAATATACAACAGGTAAATTATTTAGTTAACAGAAACAAAGATTTCTTTTTTGTTCTCCAAGGAAATAGCCTTAAACCTTTAGCATTCAGATTACTCTGTCAAATGTAATGCTTCTTTATTTACATTGTTTTGAATTAATCATGCATTATTTCATAGATTCAAGATTAATATAATGTGATTGTTTGCTTTTAGATTGACATTGTAGGGTAGTTGTTAGTCACCTGATCTGGCTGGTTTGAATATTAAACAGATAGACTATTCTGGCCAAATATGGCTGGTTTAAATGTTAAAGGGTTAGTGGTTGTAGCAGCTAGAGCTCAAAACTGTCATCATTAAAATCATCATAGTTTTCGTTTCTCCACTTTGCCCATGCTTTGGGAAGCAGCTTTATGCTAGGAAATGTGAGGTTAGAGTATGAACAAAGGGGCCAGAACAGAACAGGTTTGTTGCTGAAGAGCAGGTACATGGCTGCTCACATGATAAAAGAGTGGCTGAGAGCAACGAAGTGGAGCTGAAAAGTCATAAACATAATGATCATGAAGTGTTAGGATGGACCCTTGAGGGTGCAAGAAGGGAAATATACATTTGAGTGGAGACAGAAGAACCAGGGACTTTGGCTGGAACAGAATTTGCAAACCTGCTCCATTTCACCTTTCTGATATGGATCGATAGATCTGAAAGAGTAAAACAAAATGCTGCGTGTATGTTTGCATGTGCACACATGTGTATTTATAATGTTGCCTGTTAATGTTTGACCTCAGTACTATTTTTTCTCTTAAGCAGCCTGGTTGGGAGATGGTAAGCCTTCAGAATTCCTTGAATGAATCTGGAGCGTCGGGTCCCACTCCGTCAATGTCTGACGAACCATTGACACCTTTACCCCCAGGATGGGAAGAAAGAACTGATGCCCAAAGCAGGACGTATTATGTTAATCATAATGAACGGACTACACAGTGGGAAAGACCATCAAGGTATTCTTTTGTTTGTCTTTACATTTTGTTTTATGTTGGTTATATTAAAGTCCTTTTTTTTTTGTTCCTATTTTTATACATATTTTGATACAACCATGAGAAGTATCAAGTGAAACAGCAGAAAATTATGCATGCACATATGTACACGCATGCATGCACACATACATGCTTACGCATACACTTGCACATATTCATGCACACACACACACACACATATATATACATGCATAGACTTTCTAGGTATACTTGGGATTTAGTATTTCAAACCATTTAAGTAGTCAGGAAATATTTATGACTGGTGAACTATGAGTATTTATTGATAGAGGGAAAGACCAGAGACCTCTCACTTAAGAAAAGAATGATCTAGTTGCACATGAATATACACACACACACACACAAACTGCTGGATCAGGTGATGAAGGTCATGGAGAGGGTAATAGCTCAACTAATTAGGGAGAGAGTCTGCTTAGATGAGATGCAGTTCGGCTTTGTGCCAAGTAGAAGCACCACTGATGCTATATTCCTGGTACACCAACTGCAGAAGAAATACCTAGCCAAAGATAAACCCCTATACTTGGCTTTTGTGGACTTGGAGAAAGCCTTTGACAGGATCCCCCGATCTTTTATTTGGTGGGTGATGCAGAAACTGGGGATTGACAAATGGTTAATAAGGGCTGTACAGGCCCTATACAGAGATGCCGTTAGTAAGGTTAGGGTTAGCGTGATCGATGCCAGCCCCCTCACCCCAACTGTCTCCTGTGCCAGTGGCACATAAAAAGCACCATCTGAACGTGGCTGATGCCAGTGCCACCTTGACTGACTCCCATGCCGGTAGTATGTAAAAAGCACTATCTGATCGTGGTCGATACCAGGCCCCTCTGGCCCCTGTGATGGTGGCATGTAAAAAGTACCCACTACACTCTGGGAGTGGTTGGCATTAGGAAGGGCATCCAGCTGTAGAAACACTGCCAGATCAGACTGGGGCTTGGTGCAGCCTCCTGGCTTCCCAGTCGAACTGTCCAACCCATGCCAGCATGGAAGACAGATGTTAAACGATGATGATGACAAAGGACTGTATAAAATAGACTAAATATAATTACATAGTTGTCTAAGAATCCATAAGTCAAAAAAAAAAAACAGTCACTTATATATTCAATAAAGTGGATATATTTGCGAATATACAAGAGCTATCACCACTTTTTTCCATACCAGCCACTGACGGATGCACTGTTAGGTAATCACCTAATTAACAATTTCCTGTGAGGAAACAGTAAAATCGGTTGAAATGGATTCATTATACTATGTATTATAAATATTAACGTTTGTGTGTGTATGCATGCACAAGACCATAAACAATCTGTGCAATTCAAATTCATACTTGGTTGATGAAAGAGAGTGGAATAACTTGTGTTTACTGCCAAACTACTTGGTCCTGTAAGAACCATCTCTGGATAAGAGACCTGTGACAGTTCTATAACAGAAGACGAATCTCTCAGCAACATGTCAGGTTTCCTCATATCATTAGTAGCTCCTAACTGAGACAGGCCATGTATGGAAAATTCTGATGTGGGTTGTTGGCAATAGAAAAGAATGTATTTATAGGGAAGAGTGATCCCATTGTGGGTATTTAGTGGCATCTAAGTTAGACACTGAACATTTATTTTGCTAATGTGCCTGTACACATTACCCTACTCTACTTGTATGCTTTGAGTTACCATTTGCAAATGTTATTTAATCACTTGCAACCATCTGAATGAAATGGTGTTATCATGTTTGCATTCCTTGTTGAAGTTATGATCAGCTGGTCACTCTATGCTTACGAAAATCAGCTGAATAAAAACATAAAAATCCCCTACTCAAAAAACAGTTAAGGGTTGGTAGCAAGAAATGAATTCCTCATCAATACATTCCATTATTGGGGGCGGGGGGATTAAAAACCTCGTCAAAGAAACAAGTATCAAAATAAACAAACAAATGAATTGCCAATTTAGAAAGAATTTCCTCTTTTGTTTGGAATGTGAAAAAATTAAATACTACTTTTTTTTTTTATTTTGTGTTTTCGTTTTTTATTTTTTTTAGGTTCAATTTTGTTTTATCTCCAGATGAATGGGTTTTTTGAAGTGTCTTTGAAAAACAGTGATTCTTTATGTCTAATTTTTCCTTGCTTTATAAAAATTCTCACTCTACTCAGCAATTCCTTAACTTAATTTACTAAACCATCTAACGATAATGAATCTATTATTACTTTATTAAGAATATTTTTTAATAAATTTGCTTTTATGAGATTAATTTTACTTTTCCTATTTTTGAGGGGCATCTAAGGTTATATTTGTTTGGTAGTTGTGTTACTAACAACGTTGTTGTTGCTCTATTTTAGAGCCTATCATATTGCTTGAAGAGAAATCTGTAATTATTTCATTAGAATTACTGTTTGGTAGGAATCAAAAGAGTGTTGCAAAGAGCTATGTTTTGTTTGTCTGCAAAGGATGAGGATATTCATTTTTAATGGCAGCTCATAGCACCAACTAGTTGCTGCAAAAATCAGTAATAAATCATCAAGTACAAATTCATTCCACTACCTTTTAATTAGAATAAGGAAGAATCAGTTTTTTTTAAACAGATCTACAAAAAAACAACAAAAAAAAAAAACTCTGGAGATATACCAAGGTTGTTGTCTGTTCCCAATCAGAATCCATATTACTTTTATCAACATGGTCTCTCTCTCTCCTCAATAGGAAAAAAACTTTTGTCAAACTAAAACTATTTGTCTTTTATTATTTTTGATTGATTATTCTTGATATTGTGTTAGATGAAATGCTATCTTTTTTCCTGTTGTGTGCATAATGGAAGCTGTATTCAGTACAAGCTGTTAACCATTCCTGCAACTTCTTTGTGTGACAAATATCTTATTGTTTGTTTGTCAACTTAGTTGTTGTTGCTTGTGAAATATATACAATTTAGCTGGGTTAGTGTAACCTTTGAAAGGCTACATATGTGTGTGTATATAAGTATATATATGTTTGTTTTATGTCAAGTTATATGTAAACATTTAACATTAAACCAAAGAATTATTCAATAATTCTTTGTAGAGTGCATGTTTATTAAAATTTCACAAGATGAGGTGTGACAGTGACTTCAAAGTTTTGCCCATCTAGTTGTTGTCAGACTGTGCATATATATGTGTGTGTATATATATATATATATATATATATATATATATATATATATA
>NC_068982.1:74887174-74894541 GCF_001194135.2 Octopus bimaculoides | reverse complement strand
TATATATATATATATATTTATATACACACACACACACATATAAGAAAAAGTGATGACAGGAAAAACGATGGTTATGTTATGAATTTCATTAGCTTACAACTGTTTCTGCTATAAGATGCAATGGGCTCAAAGTTGAGTACCTGAATAGGACCCTATAGCTTTGTCGGAGTCCCATTATCAGTTTCGCAATGCCTAAGTGAAATATGTGTGTGTGTGTGTATACACACACACACATATATATATATGCATTTTGTTTCAATAATTACTCTTTGGGCTCTATTTTTAATGGCCAATAAGTTAAATTTTTGTAAAAATGCTTCTGTTATTGTGTTGACCTCTGACCTGTGAAGATGTGTCAGTGTTGCATTGTTGTTTGGATGTTAGGCTTACTATTGTTGAGTTGTGAGTCTAATTCTTAAATAGAGCAGTGCATTATGTCCTTGAGCAAGCAACTTCCTTCCACATTTCTCAACTGATAGTGAGTCTTGGTAACAGCTGGGAGTTAACCCTGTGATGTCTTGGCATTCCATTTTTGCGAGTAGGATTGGTGGTCTCTTAAACACCACAGAAACCAGTTTCAAGTTCCAGCCTAATAATTGGGCCTGTATGTTTGAGACAGATTCTAAATTCCATTAGTTTAGGTCAAATTATTAAAAAAAAATTTTTTAAACTTCAAGAATAATGTTGTCTGACATTCATAATGTTTCACACATTGGAATTTTACATTGACTGTGGTTAATAGTCTGTAATAACCCTTCAACATTGAGATTATTATGTCAAATGTAATGCTTATGTATTCACATCATTTTATATTAATCATGCATTATTTCATAACATTGAGATTTCAATGATGTGATTGTTTATTTTGAAATCAACACTGTAGGGTAGGTATGACAGGCTAGATCTGTCCGGTTGGAAAATAAAAAAGGTAGAATATTTTGGCCGGATATGGCTGGTTTAAATGCTAAAGAGTTAAGGCTCTTATTGATAAATTTTTTTGTTTAAGAAAAATTACCTTCTTCTTGTAGAATTTTCTGCTATTATTTCCTTATCAGATTCTTTATGTTTCCATTTCTTCAACCAGTCAATATCCCATGCCTGAATCTGTCTTCCATTGTTGTGCTTTTTTCACCTTTTCATTCCAGTAATAACATGCTTCCCCCTGGCTGGGAAGAACGAGTGGATGCTAACGGTCGACTCTATTATGTTAACCATCACAGCAGAACCACACGGTGGGACAGACCAACACTGTGAGTTTCAACACACACACCCTATATTATTATTATTGTTGTTTTTGCCCTTTCTATAAACCTCATTCCACTTGAAGAATTTGTTCTTAATTATAATTTTGTTTTTTTACAAGCAGGCAGAATTGTTAGCATGTCAGACAAAATGTTTAGTGGCATTTCTTCTGGCTTTTTAGCATTCTGAGATCAAATCCCACTGAGGTTGACTTTGCCCTTCATCCTTTCAGGGTCAGTAAAATAAGTATTTGTTGAGCATAGGGGTCAATTAACCAACTTGCTTTCACCCACCAAAATTGTTGACCTTGTGCCAAAATTAGAATTTTTCTTTTTAACCCTAAATTTGATTGTATTACGAGGCTGTTTAGAAATATATTTTCAGTTTATAACACATAAAAAAACTTATTTTAGTAACATTAGAAATTAGTTTGGTGTCATCCACGTGATTACTGTTTACATAAAATTAGTAAAAGTTGCAGTTACTAAATTATTTCAACATTTTTGTTCATGCTGCATACATTTTTGTTCATGCTGCATACATTTTTGTCTAATATGGTAAATTTAGTTATTGTAATAATTATACAGGTACAAATGTGGCTGTGTGCTGAAGAAGCTTGCTTCCTAATGACATGGTTTTGAGTTCAGTCTCACTACGTGGCACTTTTATATATATAAAATGTGTGTGTGTATTTGTGTCTGCTTGTCTTGACATTGCATGACAGTTGTAATTGAGTGTCACTGTCATACAAGCAGTGTTGTCCATTTCCAATATTCTACAAAAATATGTCTGGCCACAGAGAAACAATAACTTGTTTGGAAACAGGTGAAGCTTAGTGACAGGAAAGGCATTTGGCTGCAGAAAAAATCTGCCTCTGTAAACTGTCTGACTCATCTAAGCATGGAAAATTGGACATTAAAATGATGATGAGTGTGAAATAACCAGGCATTTTGTTGTCATCCCCTGCCTCAGCTAAGAGAATCCTAAAGTTAGAATACTTTATACCTTTTTTGCAGTCATGAGTCGTTTGGATGAAACTTTTCAGTCAACAGTTGAAATTAAGTTAGAAACTTTGCCCCATTAAGAGCTTATCTCTTCCAGCATTTAACTGTCCTAGTGATATTTCAAAGCTTTCTTTAAAAGCATAATAATAATGATAAAGATAATCACTTAGTTTTTACAGCTTGTATTTGATGATGTAAATTTCAGGTGAAATTACTTTGAACTTAAAATTGATATTTTGCTTGAAGTTCAGTAGTTGAATAAATTGGTTTGCCATTGGGAAGAGGTGGGAAAAAAACTAATATTTTGGCTCCTTGTGATACCAACCCACCCTAAAGCACCCCTGTTTCTATGATACAGACTCTCTAAATTATCTAGTGATCTAAATGATCTAAAAACTTCCCATCAAAATTTCATGTTAGATTATGTTCCAAATACCAACTTAGTAATGCAAAGTTATTTTACTAAATTGTTTGTTATTTTCAAAATTAATTGAAATATAGACAGTATATTTCAATGGAAATATGGCAACAAAAGGGTTACTCAGAGAGAGATGTTTTCTGGTGATACTAAATAAATAGATTAAAAATAACGAGGCTAATTCCATTAAGACCTAATTTTTTTCTTTTTTTTTTTGTATTTTAACTATATGTATTGACTGCTATGTTGTCTTTTATTTAGGCTTTTCTAACAGCTTTACACTCTCCCTCACACGCTCTGACTTATCTGTGTATTAAAAGTTGTTACTGAAGCAAGCTTTTCCTTCCTTCCTCTTACATCGTATTGTAACTTTTATTGTAAAAAAAGCTGTTTTCTTTGTTTCTTTATCAAATTAACGTATTAAAACTGTGTTTTGCAAATACCATTAATTTATCCTGAATATTTAAATATGTTAAAAACAAAACAAAGACTCCACCAATTTTATGGCGATTAAAATACAATTTCCTAAGATATTGAAGACAAAAGCATGGCTGGGTTCAGTCCCACTGTTTGGTACCTTGGGCCAAACCTTGTGATTGGAAACTGTGTGGAAACTTGCATTTATCTATATCATCAACATCACTTTTACATCTGCTTTTCATGCTGGCGTGGGTTGGACACACTTATGTATGCCTGTGTGTGTGTCTCTCCTTGTCATGACATTTTGCACATTGATTGTAAAGTTCCTGTTCATTAAAAAACAATGTAATTTCTGAGCAATCTTCTGTAAAAACATGTACTGATCTGTTTGTTGTTCAAATGACAAGGAGAAACAGGTGAGGGTTGGCGACAGGAAGGGCCACCAGCTGTAGAAAATCTGCTTCATTAAACTCAGTCTGACCCCATGCAAGCATGAAAAATGTATAAAATGATAAGATGATGATGAAAATGATTTAAATATTCCCAGTGTCTTGCACCTTATCTACACTGCTTCTATTTGTTGTTATTCACAAACTTTAACTGTTTGTACTTTTTAAAATTTATTTTTATATTTCTTGTTTCAATACAATATCAGCAATTAATTAATATAACTATAATACAACACCCTTTTTCTTTTGAAGTTGTTTGAAATTTCTAAATGTGTTTGTGTGGGTGTGTAAGTCAATATTTTTATCCCTTAGTCAGTCTATAATTTGGCGAATGTATATACTCTGGTAAGTGTATATTTGTACCTCAAATGAGCTGGTTACTTAAAGTATTATAATTTAATATGCTTTTGATATAAATTTCATTTAAAAACATATCTACTTTTATTTTATAATTACATTTTATAGATGATCGATACACGTTTATTTCCAGGGTATCATTTAGGGGAAGTCTCTCTATGATTCTTAAAAAGCAACAGTCTACTTTTCCTTAATTATTTAAAATTCCTTTCGCTACTAACTCAGGGTCTGAAAATTGGATCTGAAAATACTCCTGTCAAGCCTCTGGATTCTCCATCCAAGAAATTTAATCTTTTATTAGTTATAACTCACCATTCACTGCATTCATCTCTTTCCCTATCACTCTCTATCTGCTACCTTCCTTTCGCAATCTTGCAAACTCACCTACCTGTTTACCCTGTCCATTCTTCTGAGCTGTTTCTCTTGATTTTTTCTGTAATTTGAGGGCTTGTCCTGGCACAACGTCACTGTTTTCTCTCCTATTTCAACTGAGGTAACCATGTGTCACCTCCACTGCAAGGCACCCATTTCTGTCCTTCTCTCTTCTCATCACCTGGCATAACCCCCCCCACCCCTTAGTTGAAAGGTCTTGTCTTGTGAGTTACATGCTGATCTCACTTGTGCAGGTGCCTTGTAAGAAGTACCCAGTACATAGTGTAAAGTGGTTGGCTTTAGGAAGGGCATCAGGCTGTAGACACTGGAGCCTGGCACAGTCCTCTGGCTTGTTGGCTCCTATCAAACCATCCAACCCAAGACAGCATAGAAAACTGATGTCAGATGATGATGATGTAGTCTCTCTTATCTAGAAGCCTGCATTTAATACTTTATCCATGTAGAAGGAAAGTGAACTGCTGAGTTAATAAACCTATTTTACTACTAGAAACCTTCAGTCTTTAACAGACCTTTCATCAAATGTCTATGCACTTTGCTTTTGTTTTGATATGACAGTATCTTATGTGAACTTGGTGTAGGTCTGTCCCATCCTCATAATGGCTTTTTTACTGCTCACATTTCAGGTGGGGCTGTGTGTGTGTGTGTGGGTGGGTGGGTGGTTAAGGAGTTTCCTTCCCAACCCCATAGATTTAGGTTCAGTCCCACTGCATGACACATTCAGCAAGTGTCTTCTGCTATAGCCATCGGTTGACCAAAGCCTTGTGAGTGGATCTGATAGAAATCGAAAGAAGTTCATGATATGTATGTGTGTGTGAATGTATATGTATGTGTGTGTTTCTTTGTCTTGAATCATTTGATAGTTGTAAACAAGCATCGCTATCATACAAGCAGTATCCTTCATTTCTATGAAAATATTTCCAACCAGCGATAAGAACATTTTCAGCCATGAAGAAATATTATCTTGCTTGGAGACAGGTAAGGGTTGGCAACAAAAATGGTATCCAGTTATAGTAAATCTACTTCATAAAACCTATCTGACCTATGCAAACATGGAAAAGTGAATGTTGATGACATACATATTATCAGGGCCTTCTTTGGACTCCTTGGTAGCTTCACATCCCTCTAACACACCTGTTAGTCAGCCCTCACATCAGCCACCTATTTTATCACTCACCAGCCTGTCATCCATATCTCTCTAACCTTTATATTTATGCCCCTAGTCATTATTGTTCATCTTTCAATCACCTTTGCTGTACTTAGTTATGAATATGACTAAGAACAGCTGTGGATCTCTTCAGTTCACTCTAATTAAGGATGCCATGGGACCTCTCTAACCCTCTCACCAACACTCCATCCACTTCTGTCTTGTCCTTATCACCTTAACTTTCATCGTTTTGAAGTATATACTCAAGAGGCCCCATCAGACCTCCATGTACCCCCATACACTCTGCTTATACATCCCACTGGTCATTCAGGTTCAACATCCTTCATTCACTCTCATCATATATCTACCTCTTACTATCCATCACTATCTCATTTTATCCTTTCTAGCACTGGTGCTTTATAAAATGCACTCTGTATGTTGTAAGATGGTTGGTGTTTGGAAGGGTATTTGGTCATAGAAACTCAGTTACTCACTACATCCACGTTTCAGCTCTACCCAATTTTTACAGTCGTCACCTACCTCCCATTACCATACACTGTCACAACCTTCATAACTCTCTTTTGCTCACCTCATTTGTTGAGGGTCCACCCAGACATCTCATCACACTATTTTATCTGTTTCCAGCTTCGCTGTATCACTCCCACCCTCTCTTCTAAAATCTAAGTAACCATGTAGCTTCCTCTACAGTGAGGAACCTGATCTGCTGTGGTCCCTTCCCTTATCTTTTAGCATAAAGCCACCCCATTCATGGCTGTAAAGTGCTTCATGTTAGGAAAGGTATTCAGCTATAGGGACCATGCCAAAGTATGATGCTATCCTTGGACCCAATAGATCCTGTGAAATCATCCAACCCAGACCAGCATGGAACATGAATGTTTAATTGACGATGATAATGACCTTGTGAGAAGATGTCTTGAAATGAAATTATTTTAGATTTAAGGGTTGTTATATGGACTAACTTAACTTTTGTCTTAGTTCACCCAAGTCCACTCACTTTGTAGTTTACTGTTGTTGTAGATTTGTGCTTGAAACAACATTAAATTGCCTTGAATGTTTTATGTAAATGCCTTAAATTGCAGAGCCATTCAAACCCTGCTGACATATAAAGATATATATGGAAAAGAGTATAGTGTGTGTGTGTGTGTAATATTATAAGGTACAGGCATAGTTGTGTGGTTAAGAATCTCACTTTGCAACCACATGGTTTCAGGTTCAGTCCCACTGTGTGGCACCTTGGGCGAGTATCTTCTGCCATAGTCCTGGGTTAACCAATGCCTTGTGAATGAATTTAGTAGATGGAAACTGTGTGGAAGCCTATTGTTTATATATATGTGTGTGTCTGTGTTTGCCCCTTCCTCACTGCATAACAATCGGTGTTGGTTTCTTTGTCTCTGTAATTTAGCAGTTTGGTGAAAGAGACCAACAGAAATAAATGCCAGACTTAAAAAAAAAAAACAACCCCCAAAACCTGAGTACTGGGGTCAATTTGTTCAAGTAGAATCCTTTGAGGTGGTACCCCAGTATGGCCACAGTCCAGCGACTAACACAAAAGATAAAAGGTTGTGTGTGTGTGTGTGTGTGTGTGTGTGTGTGTGTGTTATACACCATATTTGCTTTTATTGGTTAAATTGTTTATGTGTGTGTTATATATACCGTACCTGGATTTATTGGTTGCATGTGTGTGTAAGCAAAATTTATTGAGAGTTCAAATCTACTGCCCACTTTTTGTTATTTCTGGGTTGGAGACTTCATTTCAAGTGACTCATTTTATAGAGCTGTCATGAATAGGAAATAGGAACCAGATTTTCTGGGAACATTCTTGAATTTTCCCACAAGAAACAATTTACATTTCTTTGTGAAATCAGCTTTTTATATTATCATGACATATATATATATATATATATATATATATATATATA